>NC_057803.1:335673832-335679262 GCF_018294505.1 Triticum aestivum
TCCTATATATACCTACGTACCCCCAAACGATCAGATACGGAGCCAAACCCCTAATTCCACCGCCGTAATTTTCTTTATCCACGAGATCCCATCTTGGGGCCTATTCCGGAGCTCCACTGGAGGGGGCATCTATCACGGAGGGCTTCTACATCAACACCATAGCCTCTCCGATGAAGTGTGAGTAGCCTCAAACCTTCGGGTCTATAGTTATTAGCTAGATGGCTTCTTCCCTCTTTTTGGATCTCAATACAATGTCCCCCCCACTCTTGTGGAGATCTATTCGATGTAATCTTCTTTTTGCGGTGTGTTTGTTGAGATCGATGAATTGTAGGTTTGTGATCAAGATTATCTATGAACAATATTTGAATCTTCTCTGAATTCTTTTATGTATGATTGGTTATCTTTGCAAGTCTCTTCAAATTATCAATTTGGTTTGGCCTACTAGATTGATCTTTCTTGCAATGGGAGAAGTGCTTAGCTTTGGGTTCAGTCTTGCGGTGTCCTTTCCCAGTGATAGTAGGGGCAGCAAGGCACATATTGTATTGTTGCCATCGAGGATAACAAGATGGGGTTTTCATCATATTGCATGATTTTATCCCTCTACATCATGTCATATTGCTTAAGGCGTTACTCTGTTTTCATGAACATAATACTCTAGATGCATGCTGGATAGCGGTCGATGAGTGGAGTAATAGTAGTAGATGCAGGCACGAGTCGGTCTACTTGTCTTGGATGTGATCCCTATATACATGATCATACCTAGATATTATCATAACTATGCTCAGTTCTGTCCATTGCTCAACAGTAATTCGTTCACCCACTGTAAAATACTTATGCTCTTGAGAGAAGCCACTAGTGAAACCTATGGCCCCGGGGTCTATCTTCATCATATTAAACTTCCGATAGTTAGTTATTTCCTTTGCTTTTTACTATGCTTTTATTTTACTTTGCATCTTTATCATAAAAATACAAAAATATTATCTTATCATATCTATCAGATCTCACTCTCGTAAGTGACCATGAAGGGATTGGCAGCCCCTTATCGCGTTGGTTGCGAGGAGTTATTTGCTTTGTGCAGGTACGAGGTACTCGCGCGTAGCCTCCTACTGGATTGATACCTTGGTTCTCAAAAACTGAGGGAAATACTTACGCTACTTTGCTGCATCATCCTTTCCTCTTCAAGGAAATCCAACGCAGTGCTCAAGAGGTAGCACTTAGCATTATGATCATTTAGTTTTAGTGATATTGCTTTCTTCATGACTTATACATGTTCCTCTGACTATGAGGTTATGCAACTCCCGAATACCGAAGGAACACCTTGCGTGCTATCAAACGTGACAACGTAACTAGGTGATTATAAAGATTCTCTATAGGTATCTCTGATGGTGTTTGTTGAGTTGGCATGGATTGAGATTAGGATTTGTCACTCTATGTACCGAAGAGGTATCGTTGGGCCCTCTCAGTAATGCTCGTCACTATAAGCCTTGCAAGCAATTTGATTAATGATTTAGTTACGGGATGAAGCATTATGGAACGAGTAAAGAGACTTGCCGGTAACGAGATTGAACTAGGTATGATGATACCGACGATTGAATCTTGGGCATGTAACATACCAATGACAAAGGGAACAATGTATTTTGTTATGCGGTTTGACCGATAAAGATCTTTGTAGAATAGTAGGAGCCAATATGAGCATCCAGGTTCCACTATTAGTTATTGACCGGAGATGTGTCTCGGTCATGTCTACATAGTTCTCAAACCCGTAGGGTCCATATGCTTAATGTTCGAAGATGATTTGTATTATGAGTTATGTGATTTTATGACTAAAGTTTGTTCGAAGTCCTGGATGAGATCACGGACATGACGAGGAGTCTCGAAATGGTCGAGAGGTAAAGATTCATATATTGGAAGGTTACATTCATACACCGGAATGGTTTTGGGAAGTGTCGGATGAGTTTCGGAGTACCGAGGATTATCGGACCCCCCCCTAGGAAGTTAATGGTCCTACATGGGACTTACTGGAGAAGAGAGAGGGCCAGCCAGGAGGAATAGCCCCCCATTGCTAATCCGAATTGGACAAGGGGTGTGGCCGGCACCCCCTCCTTCCTTCTCTCCTCTTCCTCCTTCCCTCCTCCTAGTGGGAATAAGAAAGGGGCGGATCCTACTTGGATTGGGAGTCCATGTAGGACTCCCCCCTATGGCACATCCCCCTTGGGCCGGCCTCCTTTTCCCTCCTCCTTTATATATGTGGGAGGGGGCACCCCAAAGGCACACCAAGTCTTCTCTTCGCCGGGTGTGGTGGCCCCCTCCACAGTTACACACCTCGGTCATATCATCGTAGTGCTTAGGCGAAGCCCTACGCCGGTAACTTCATTATCACCGTCGCCACGCCGTCGTGCTGATGGAACTCTCCCTCGTCCTCAACTGGATCAAGAGCTCAAGGGGCGCCATCAAGATGAATGTGTGCTGAATACGGAGGTGCCGTAGGTTCGCTGCTAGGATCGATTGAATCGTGAAGACGTTCGACTACATCAACCGCTTTACTAAACGCTTCAGCTTTCGGTCTACGAGGGTATGTGGACACTCTCCCCTCTCATTTATATGCATCTCCTAGATAGATCTTGCATGATCGTAGGAATTTTTTGAAATACTGTGTTCCCCAATAGTGGCATCCGAGCCAGGTCTATGCGTAGATGTTATATGCACGAGTAGAACACAAAGAGATGTGGGCGATAATAGTCATATTGCTTACCAGCAACGTCTTACTTTGATTCGGCGGTATTGTTGGATGAAGAGGCCCGGACCGACATTACATGACCGCGTTCATGAGACTGGTTCTACCGACGTGCTTTGCACACATGTGGTTGGCGGGTGTCTATTTCTACAACTTTAGTTGAATTGAGTTTGACTACACCCGGTCCTTGTTGAAGGTTAAAACAACACACTTGATGAAAAATCGTTGTGGTTTTGATGCATAGGTAAGAATGATTCTTGCTAGAATCCCGTAGCAGCCACGTAAAACTTGCAACAACAAAGTAGAGGCCGTCTAACTTGTTTTTGCAGGGCATGTTGTGATGTGATATGGTCAAGACGTGATGAGATAGAAATTTTTGTATGAGATGATCATGTTTTGTAAAAGTTATCGGCAACTGGCAGGAGCCTTATGGTTGTCGCTTTATTGTATGAAAAGCAATCGCCATGTAATTGCTTTACTTTATCACTAAGCGGTAGCGATAGTCGTAGAAGCTATAGTTGGTGAGATGACAACGATACTACGATGGAGATCAAGGTGTCAAGCTGGTGACGATGTTGATCATGACGGTGCTTTGGAGATGGAGATCAAAGGCACAAGATGATGATGGCCATATCATATCACTTATTTTGATTGAATGTGATGTTTATCCTTTAAACATCTTATTTTTCTTAGTACGACAGTAGCATTATAAGATGATCCCTCACTAAATTTCAAGGTACAAGTGTTCTCCCTGAGTATGCACCGTTGCTACAGTTCGTCGTGCTAAGACGCCACGTGATGATCAGGTGTGATAAGCTCGTTCACATACAATAGGTGCAAGCCAGTTTTGCACATGCAGAATACTCGGTTTAAACTTGACGAGCCTAGCATATGCAGATATGGCCTCAGAACACTAGGACCGAAATGTCGAACGTGAATCATATAGTAGATATGATCAACATAGTGATGTTCACCATTGAAAACTACTCCATCTCACATGATGATCGGACATGGTTTAGTTGATATGGATTACGTGATCATTTAGATGACTAGAGGAATTTCTATCTAAGCGGGAGTTCTTAAGTAATATGATTAATTGAACTTTAATTTGTCATGAACTTAGTACCTGATAGTATTTTGCATGTCTATGTTGTTGTAGATCAATGGCCCGTTCCCTTAAATTTTAATGCGTTCCTAGAGAAAGCTAAGTTGAAAGATGATGGTAACAACTACACGGACTGGGTTCGTAACTTGAGGATTATCCTCATTGCTGCACAGAAGAATTATGTCCTGGAAGCACCGCTAGGTGCAAGACCCGCTGCAGGAGCAACTCCGAGCATTGTGAACGTCTGGCAGAGCAAAGCTGATGACTACTCGATAGTTCAGTGTGTCATGCTTTACGGCTTAGAATCGGGAATTCAACGACGTTTTGAACATCATGGAGCATATGAGATGTTCAAGGAGTTGAAGTTAATATTTTAAGAAAATGCCCGAATTGAGAGATATGAAGTCTCCAATAAGTTCTATAGCTGCAAGATGGAGGAGAATAGTTCTGTCAGTGAACATATACTCAGAATGTTTAGGTACCACAACCACTTGACTCAACTGGGAGTTAATCTTCCTGATGATAGTGTCATTGACAGAGTTCTTCAATCACTGCCACCAAGCTACAAAAGCTTTGTGATGAACTATAATATGCAAGGGATGGATAAGACAATTCCCGAGCTCTTCGTGATGCTAAAGGCTGCAGAGGTAGAAATCAAGAAGGAGCATCAAGTGTTGATGGTTAACAAGACCACTAGTTTCAAGAAAAAGGGCAGAGGGAAGAAGGGGAACTTCAAGAAGAATGACAAGCAAGTTGCTGCTCAAGTGAAGAAGCCCAAGTCTGGACCTAAGCCTGAGATTGAGTGCTTCTAGTGCAAAGGGACTAGTCACTGGAAGCGGAACTGCCCCAAGTATTTGGCAGATAATAAGGATGGCAAAGTGAAAGGTATATTTGATATACATGTTATTGATGTGTACCTTACTAATGCTCGTAATAGCACAGAGGTATTTGATACTGGTTCAGTTGCTCATGTTTGCAACTCGAAACAGGGGCTACGGATTAAATGAAGATTGACTAAGGACGAGGTGACGATGCACGTGGGAAATGGTTCCAAAGTCGATGTGATCGCCGTCGGCATGCTACCTCTGCATCTACCTTCGGGATTAGTTTTAGACCTGAATAATTCTTATTTGGTGCCAGCGTTAAGCATGAACATTATATATGGATCTTGTTTGATGAGAGACGGTTATTCATTTACATCAGAGAATAGTGATTTTTCTATTTATATGAGTTATATATTTTGATTGCTCAATGCTATATTATCTACTGTTTTGGGCAATATTGGGCTTTATTTTCCACTTTTATATTAATTTTGGGATATCACAATATCTCTTATTTTAATTAATGCATTTGTATACTTGGTAAAGGGTGGAAGGTTCGGCCTTATGCCTGGTGTTTTGTTCCACTCTTGCCGCCCTAGTTTCCATTATACCGGTGTTATGTTCCTTGATTTTGCGTTCCTTACGCGGTTGGGTGTTATGGGAACCCCTTGATAGGTCGCTTTGAATAAAACTCCTCCAGCAAGGCCCAACCTTGGTTTTACATTTGCCTAACAACCTAAGCCTTTTTCCCTTCGGTTTCTGGAGCCCGA
>NC_057803.1:335679560-335714507 GCF_018294505.1 Triticum aestivum
GGCTGGTTTTACTCGTAGCTTGACCTATCCGGTGTGCCCTGAGAACGAGATATGTGCAGCTCCTATCAGTATTTGTCGGCACATCGGGCGGCTTTGCTGGCCTTGTTTTACCATTGTCAAAATGTCTTGTAACCAGGATTCCGAGACTGATCGGGTCTTTTCGGGAGAAGGAATATCCTTTGTTAACCTTGAGAGCTTGTGATGGACTAAGTTGGAACACCCCTGTAGGGTATAAACTTTTGGGAGCTGTGCCCGCGGTTATGTGGCAGATGGGAATTTGTTAATGTCCAGTTGTAGAGAACTTGACACTTGCCTTAATTAAAATGCATCAACCGTGTGTAGCCGCGATGGTCTCTTTTCGGCGGAGTCCGGGAAGTGAACATGGTCTTGTGTTATGCTTGAACGTAAGTAGTATCAGGATCACTTCTTGATCACTTCTAGCTTCTCGACCGTTGCGTGTAGCCGCGATGGTCTCTTCTCGCTCTTATTTGCGTATGTTAGCCACCATATTTTCTTAGTGCTTGTTTGCAGCTCCACCTCTTTACCCTATCCTTCCCATAAGCTTAAATAGTCTTGATCTCGCGGGTGTGAGATTGATGAGTCCTCATGACTCACAGATACTTCCAAACTGTTGCAGGTGCCGATGATACCAATGCAGGTGACACAACCGAGCTCAAGTGGGAGCTCAATGAAGATCTTGGTCATTGGTAATTGTCTTTTCCGGTTGATCAGTAGTGGAGCCCATTTGGGACGATCGGGATCTAGCATTTGGGGTTGTCTTCCATTATTTTTGGTTCCGTAGTAGGACCTTGATTGTACTCTGGATGATGTATGTTTAACTTGTATTTGTGTGAAGTTGCGATTGTAAGCCAACTCTTTATCCCTTTGTTATTCAGTACATGGGATTGTGTGAAGATTACCCCACTGGCGACTAAACCACCATGCGGTTATGCCTCTAAGTCGTGCCTCGACATGTGGGAGATATAGCCGCATAGTGGGTGTTACAGGTTGGTAATCAGAGCCATCCCCGAGTTAGGAGCCCCCTGCTTGATCGAACCGTTGACGTTGTTGAGTCTAGAACAAAAGGTTTTGAGTCTTAGGATTATATATATCGGAGAGTAGGATTCTTTTTACTCCTCAGTCCCTTCGTCGCTCTGGTGAGGCCTCCTGACGTAGAAGTTTTGACTTCCTCTCCTCAAATTTCACGAAAAAAAATTTAGGATCACGCGGGTATCTTGGAATCGTTCCGATAGTCTTGTGATGAGAACATTGTTCTTGGTGCCTCCTGACATTTAGGGGTTGTGGCAGTGTCCCGGGAGTTGAGCTCTGAGGTGTTGTCGTCACAATTTTATCATTGCAGTTCTGGAATACCTGAGTTCGCTGACTTCGAAAATCTCTTTTATGAAGTTGTTGGTGAGATAACCTCAATGCCACGCAGTACTGGGGCGGGAGTTCGGGAGTATTTCCATAACTCGTATAACGGATGATTTTCGAAGGTTGAGGTACACTATTTCCGAAGGTTTCTTGGTTATGTGTTGAAGGATGGATACAGCTGGATGTAGGGATTGTTAGTTTGGGTGAGATATTATGCTTCCCCTGTATCCCCAACACCTGATTGCATAACTAGAAAGTTTCGGGAGTTTATAGGTGGGAATTCAAGTAGCTCCTAGAACATCTTTCCGACAGACACATGATATGATATGGGTCTATCATAATTATTTGTTCCGGCTTATTTTCTAAGACAATCATTTGTTTTGTTTTGGTTTGTGGTATTCAAGTTGCTTCAATGTCAAGTGGTGATTCCATACCTTTCCTAAGCGGTGTTCTCATATTTCTATGTGAATACTAATCCTTCGTGACCATCGAGATTGTCTTGTCAATTATTTTTCAACCGGATCGCTTCTCGTCAAGATGATCCTATCATTTTCCCCATTCGCGTGATCAAATTTCAGTTCTTCTCAATGGTGTTTGTTTCATCCGTCCCCAAGTTGACTTTGTTTTTCCCGCCCTGCCACCCTTTTTCTTCGAGGACTCAGATTTCCTAATCAAGCATCTTTTATTGATGGGAAGTTTCTCCATTCTTTTCTGTCAATGTTCTTATTCGGTGATTCTCAAGAAGATACAAACGGATCTTCAAGTTCATCATTCTTCGTTCTCTTTCTTCTCCGATTGATTCAAGTAAAGCTTTGTTTATCATATCCTTTCCTCGTTTCTAGTGTTTTCTCATACCGGTGCATGTCTTAATCATCCACTTCTCTCTATTCAATTGTTCCGGAGTGCTAAAGATATCTCGAAGATTCGTGTTTCCACTCTGCATTCGTTCAAGTTCTTTTGAGGATGTTATCTCATTCAAGCCATTTAATTCAATCAGTGCAATCTCCCTTTCAAGTAATCTTGTAATGGTGTTTCTTTTGAGTGGGCCCTTATCCATAGGTCTTTTCCCAGGATCTTACCTGACTCTTCTTTTCCGGAGTTATTCTGAAATTCATTTCAAAGTCTGACATAAGAATGAGTTATCATCAGTCAAATGTCTTTCTCCTAGATCTTTCAAATTCTTGTCATCGTTGGTTCATCATTTCTAGTCTACATTGTTTCGGAGTGGCTCATCAATTGTCATGGTGGTTCTCATCATCTTTCTCAACATTTGAAGACCGAAGAAGAGTTTTTCCTCCAAATCTTATCAGTTATCTCAAAGACGCGAAGTTCAAGCTTGATGCCATCCTCTCATAATTGTTTGCAATTGTGAGAATTCTTTTCACCCATCCGGAGCAATTCAGGAGTCTTTTCATTTTGATTCCCTGGAGCCCATCATATCAGAATAATTCATTCCAGCTTTCAGCTCCCGTTCTCCAAATCTTACCGGTGCATCATTCAAGTATTCTCTAGTCAGTTCATGATCTCTTTGTTTCACTTGTATCTAAATTCTCTCAAGTATCTTCGTTCATTTTCCAATTCCTCCTAGCGATGCCTTCGTTTTATTTGCTTGTTCTTTTAATCCTAACGGTGGTTCGTCCAACATTCCTCTTCCATCGTTATCGTATCAATGCATTCGTGCTTTCCAAATCCTACCGGTGGTTCATTGAAGATCTTTCTCAAGTTTGCGCTATATCTATCTTAATCCTTTCTACGAGAATAACTAGTATGCCAAATCCGTTGCTTGTTAGCATCAATTTAAATTCATGAAGGATACGCATAACATAATTCTTATTCTTGCTTCATCCAAATGATGGATTCATTATTCCGGAGTTTGTTCACGAAGAGTAAATTCTTTGGTTCAAGTGCTTCATACTTTTCCCGGAGTTCCAAGATCCCTCAACTATATCACCATGAAGATTCATCTAAATCATTGCAAGGATTCTGTCGGATCATGGGTTCCGGCAAAACCCTCAAGGTTCGAACACTGGGGTGCACGCCATGATCTTCCCCCTACCGATCCACGTCCTAACTCAGCTAAGATCTTATGAACTAACTCGACGAACTCGCAACACAAAGGACACAAGATTTATACTGGTTCGTGCCACCATTGTGGTGTAATACCCTACTCCAGTGCGGTGTGGTGGATTGCCTCTTGGGCTGAGGATGAATAGTACAAGGGGAAGAACAGCCTCCGGAGGAGAGGTGTTCTTGTGCTTGGAGAACTTGTGGTTGTTATGGTCTCTCTCGATCTCACCTCTCCAGCTATAGTGGTGGATAGTCCTATTTATATAGGCCCTGGTCCTCTCCCCAAATATTAAGAGGGAAGGGAGCCAACAACGGCCAATTCGAAAGGGGACAGCTAGTATAGCTTATCCTGACAAAAGCAGTCTTTGTGTGCCAAAGGCTCTGGTGGTGACGCCGTCTTGGAATCCACGGTGACCTCCGTCTTGCCGTCCTTTTGGTCTTGGTCTTATTGCACTGATATGGAAACCTTTGCTTGACGCCTCAATACTCCATGCATGCGCCTGCTTCCTTAGCACCAAAGAGGAAACAAGGACACTATGCGCGCTGGCGCCCGCCTGCACCCGCTTGGCCTTGGTCGTCATGGCTCACGTCACTAGAACCTTGCGAGGTTTGCCTGGCCTTCAACTCTCCGCCCCTCGCAAGCCATCCTAGTGAGGCCGCTCCTAAGGAGGTCTTGTGTCACTTGCCTCACGAGGTTTGGCCCCCCGCGAGGGTCTTGAGTCCTTGCCGGTGAAGACGGGTCATACAGGCCCGCTCACAGAGCCACGCCGTGGGCCGCAGGCAGGCAAGTCTGGGGACCCCCATTCCCAGAATGCTGACAGTAGCCCCCGGCCCCAAGGCGCGCTCAGCCTTGGCTTCGAGGCGAAGCCAAAGGCCAAGTGCGAACCGCCGCGGGCCCCAATAGCCTGCAGCCTTGGTCGACTCGTGGCGGTTGATTGGATGTGGGTGCCTTCACTTCCCCATGCTGCCTTGATACCCACGTGACTAGACGGCCACCGCGGTCTACACGGTTATTCTTCCATCGCTTGCGCCATTTTCCTCCAATTCCTCTAGTTCCCCCCGGACTCCGCTCCTCTTTCCAATCTGACATTAGCTCTGCTCACTCCATCGCCATGGCGCCGACGCGAGCGAATAATGGGAAGAAGCCTCTGTCTTCGGCTAGTGCGCCCCCTGCCGCCGAGCCCGGAGTTGGCCGATCGCTGGTGCTCAACGATGAGGCTATGGGCAAGGTGCGTCCCATGCTCGCCTCCAGCTTCAATGAGTGGGGAAAGACGGTGGCTTGGCCTGTGTCTTGTGCTTGCATTGACCGGCCGGCCACTAAGGTCCCCTTCTTCATCGACGCCCTTTGGGCCGGCTTGGTCCCTCCTTTCTCCGCCTTCTTCAGCGCTGTGCTTGCGCATTATCAGATCCATATGCTGCACCTTGATCCTCAATCAGTGACCCTTCTCTCCTTCTTCGCCTTTGTTTGCAAGGCCATGATAGGCATTGCCCCTTCAGTGGCCCTTATTCGTCACTTCTTTTCACTTCACTTGGTTGCTCCCCGGCAGAGCTCAGGATGCCTGAGCTTTCAGGCCGTGGCGGCGACGTCTGGCACGGGGATTGACTTCGAGCTCCCACCATCCCACAAGCGGGTTTTGGACACGGTGGGTATTCGTTGATGTCGGATTGCTCAGCCCCCTGCTCTCTTCTCCGTCAGCGCCCGCTATTCCCAGCTCCGGTTGGTGCCATCAAAGTCTTACCGATCCGCGCCTTGCCCCTGTCTAGCTCAGGCTGAGGTGGCTCAAGGATCTTGATGTGACTGCACCTATGGTGGTGAAGGAGTTCATCCGGCGATAGATCACCCCTCTCAACAGCAAGGACCACATGAGACTTCAGGAGTCCAGGCTCCCTCTCGAGGCACGGCGAATGGTGCTCGAGGTCCTGACGGGTGTCCCGCTGCCTGATGACATGCCGAGGAAGAGTTGCCTTCTCTACCGCTGCTTGAACAACACGACATTCGCGGAGCAGATGCCTGCCTTTGATGAGTGGGGGCTGCATCCAGTCGGCCTCGTGGGGCCTCGTGAGAACCCCATTGTCGTGGTTCCTCTTCTTGCTGCTGGCGCCGAGCTCGCCCCAAGTGCGGATGCAGGGCGGCGAGCACCACTGGGGGCTGATGGCGAAGGTGCCGAGATGATGATGCCGCCCAGGGCTCCTGAGGCGTCGTCCTCAGGAACTCGTGACTCTTGCCCTGGGGCGATGGTTGAGGAGGCGATGCAGCCCACGTCTCCCAAGGCCAGGGCTCCTGAGACTGCCCCTTCGAGCGCTTCTCCTATTGTGCCTCGTGTTGGCCGCCACGTCCAGCGCTTCGGTCGGCTCCCCTCAGCTTGGAGCTCCTGAGACTGCCCCTTCGAGTGCTTCTCTTGTTGTGCCTCATGTTGGCCGCCACGTCTAGCGCTTCGGTCGGCTCTGCGTGGACTTTGAAGAGCTCCGCAAGAGGAAAGGGTCCCCAAGCAGCGGCACCTTCGGGCTGTTAAAGCGGAGGAAGTACATCGCCGTTGACAAGTAAGTACCTTATCTTGGTGATTTTCGACGTGCTATTTCCCTTCCTGACGATATTTCTTCAGTATTCCTTACGCCAAGGCCGCAAGATCTCCTGAGGAGCAGCCTCCTCTCGCCTCGCTTCTCCTGCTAGGCTCGAGCGCTTCAAGCCCGTGCCCTGCTCATGGTGTGGAGTCAACCGGGGAAGCCGGCCCATCGACAAGGTGTCTCGAGCTCGTGCCTTCGCCGTCTTTTCTTCGCCGCCTTGCTCGGAGCACATCAAGCGTGCTAAGGGTTCCTCCCCTGGTCGTGGGCAGCGACTGGTTGGCTTCGATCCTGGGGTCTTCTTCAAGCAGCGGGGCTTCACTCGTTTGGGCCCCTCGCGAGGCCCGTCCTGCAAATGGGTGGATGGCAGCCCCAACCCCCTGCTGAGAGGGGGCGAGCCACTTCAGGCCCCATCCACCATCCCTGCAGTAGAGGATGAAGTCAGCAGCATGCTCGAGTCAGCGCGAGAAAGGAGCGTCGTTCGCCATGAGCTCTTTCAGGAGGCGATAGGCGCGATGAACCGGCTTGGTGAAGAGCTCATGGATGTGGAAGCGTTCCTCGTGGCCGAGGGTCTTTGGCTGGTGGAGGAGCGGCATAAGCTGAAGGTGGCCATCAACCTTGGGCGCCACCAGTGCGAGCTTGATAATGCGAAGGCCGAGGCTTCCCTCGCAGCCTCCCGTGAGGCCTTCTCCCGAGCTCTGGAAGAGGCTCGGTAAGCTGATCACCGTCACGAGGCCATGGAGAAGCGCATGTGGGAGCTCAAAGCCTGCAGCACCATCTTGGATCAGCAAGTGGAGGCGCGCAGGGCTGCCCTTGCATCGTTGAGGGGGACGCCTGCCGAGGAGGAAGAGATCCGCAAGTGCGAGGAGGCGTTGGTGCTGGAAGCCGTGGAGCGCAGCCTTGAGCTCGAATGGCTGGAGACGAGGAAGCGCTAGGTTGCTCAGGCAGATGATGACGTCGGCGTGTGCGAGGCCAGGGCCCAGGAGGAGGTCGATCGCCGGGTGGCTGAGGCTCGCGCGGATCTCAAGGGCAGGTATGACCTGAAGCTGAAGCGCGTGGAAGCCGGGGCCGCTGGTAGGACTGCTGCCCTCAAGTCTAGGTTGGTCAAGGTGGAGCGGCGCGAGGAGGCTGCCGCAACCGCCCTGGCCTTGGCGCAGGCTGAGCTGGCTTCCGCCCGCGCCGAGCTGCTCCCTCTTCAGCAGCGGGTCGCCGACGCCGAGTCCGTCCCGCAGCAGAACAAGCAAGAAGTGCTTCAGTGGCGGACGTTGGAGCGTGTGCACGCCCCCATGCTCCAGGACCTCAGGAACAGGGCCAACACCGCCCTGGGCCATATCTGCGATGAGAATGCTCTTCATCCCCATGCGAACGACTACGCTAGCCACCTTTGCTTCTTTGCCGACGTGGTGACGCGCCTAGAGATCCGTTCTGAGAGGGCTCGCCAACTTGTCGAAGAAAGGAGACGCGGCCTGCTCGGACGTGCGTTCTCTCAAGTCTTCACCCACCTCTAGATCACCGACCCCAACTTCGACTTTGATGCTGCCATCGCTCCCGTACCCGAGGCCATCCGAGGTGACACCTGTCATGATGGGTGGAAGACAATGTGGACGCGCTAGTTAGGGCCTTCACTTATGACGACGATGGGGTGGTGGTCACGGCGAATGCGGGCGACGGGGTCGACGACGGCGATGGCGGCACTGGTGGAGGTGATGGTGATGCCATCGATGGTGGCAGCGATGCCAGCGACGCGTCTGGGGGCGATCCGGGGGATGCGGCGAGCGACATGTCCGACTGATCTCGTGCTTCCCAGCTATTTGTCCTGCCGACAGAAGCTTCGGGCATAGCCCTTGAAGTTGTAAGAGCATTTTTTGGAGGGGAAGCCCCTCTTGTAAATGTGCCACTGCCTTTATCTTTTTAGGTCGGGTTGAATATGTATCTTTGTGGACCCACGTGCCCTGGGGCAAAGTTGTCGTTGCGGTTTACCTTAGCCTGGGCGAGCCCAAACCGGCTCGTGAGGTTGGAAGCTCTGGAGGAACTCGCCGAGACACCCGAGGGGGCCGCGTGATAAGCGAGCGCTAGCCGGGGAATGGCACACGCGTGGCGCGTGTACGTCTTGCTCAGTCCCGCTCTAGAGGGGCCCATGAGGGGGAACTAGCAGGCATGAACTCCGAAATAAGGCAAGAACCAGACAACAAGAAATAGCTCGAACGAGAAAAGGCACCCCCTGCGCGCATCAAATGAAAACTGAACTCCAACTTAAATCCAAATCCAGAAGGCAAGGCTACAGAAAAGGGTGTCGGTGTACAAAATTAGGGCTCTCCTTTTGACCCCTTTATTTGTGCATGGGCAGTCAGAGCCACGCGTCGCGGCCACACTTAGCAGGACAAAGGAGGGAAGCTGGAGAGAAGCCAAGGCACAAGATGACCAAGGCGACGCCAAGACTGGGAGCACAGGAGGGCAAGAGGGCGAGGTGGACTCCCTCGGCAAGATCCTTGTCGAGGCGGCCCCCCGCAGCCCTGGCAAGAGCCTTGCCGGGGCAACTTGCCTGATGCCAGCGGAGTGAACCACCCTTGAGCCCACCGGATCCAACCTAACCCACTACGTTGGAACCAAGGATCGGGAGGTGCCTCTGTGGTGGCATGCAAATCTTCGTCAAGCTAATAAATATATGAGTTCAGATGAGGACTAGAAGACGGCGACCCTCGGCAGGATCCTAGCCGAGGAAATCCACAAGACCCCCGGGAAGATCCTTGCCGGGGATGACAGCAGCGCCACAGCAAGACCCTTGCCGAGCCCCCGGCCAGACCCTTGCCAAGGGCATCAGCAGGGCCTCTGCCAGGCTCGCACCAGCCAAGACTCTGCCACCGTTCGCATGTAGCCGCCAGCCCAACCAGCTGGGCAGGCACCTGCGTGGCAACATGCAGCTTCCAGGCCAAATCAGCAACCACCTGCGTGGCGGCATGCAGATCTCCCAAAAGGCCCTACCACCGCGCCACCTCAGCTGCCTGCTTGCCTACATGGTGTTGCATGCATCGCCAGCCTGGGCACATGTCGAAGCGAGGCGAAGCGGCGACAGACAGGACGGGCCTCGTTCCCGTCCCCGATAAAGCTAATGGACACCTATGTAGTGCATTTAATGCACTTTGTCCCATAATGTCGTGCGATAAGCTCACACACCGTAGGCCTTTCCACCTCCTGTGTGCCGCTGTGGTAGCCCCTTTTTCCTATAAAAGGAGGCCCGAGGCGACCAGGAGAGGGATTCGGCTTTTTGAACGGGACAACCACCATAGCTAGTTCGGAAAGCTCAAGAACACTCAATACATCCACCAAAGCAGGACTAGGGTTTTACGTATCCTCGCGGCACGAACCTGGGTAAACGATCTGTGTGCTTGCTCCTAAGCCTGCTCTTCTCACGACCCCGCGCCTGCCGACCATAGAAGCGATCCCAGTGATCCCATAGGTATCGTTCCCACCGACATCTTTGGCGTGCCAAGTAGGGGAATGCGGTTGTGGAAATCTGGTCTGGCAGTTAGCCTTGCGGTTCTTCGTCTCCATGGCTCCCTAGAAGAAGAAGGCCACGGCGATCGGTTCACCGGGAGCCGGACGGCCCATACTGGTGCGGGCGAGCAGTGGGCCGGTCGCGGATAGAACCTGAGGCGCGACCCGCGAGCACCAACATTGCTCTAGCAGTCAGAGCCTGGCAAGCGGCGTGGTTCATGCGCAAGGCAATGGGCCACACGCCGCGAAATCCATAGATGGAGTTGGGCCCCCCGCAGATGGCGTGGAACCCTCCGGGGGCATCGATGTACCACCCGCGGGCGGCGCGGCGACTGCTACCTCTTGAGCACTGCGTTGGTTTTCCCTTGAAGAGGAAAGGGTGATGTAGCAAAGTAGCGTAAGTATTTCCCTCAATTTTTGATAAACAAGGTATCAATCCAGTAGGAGATAACGCTCAAGTCCCACACACCTACACAAACAAATAAGAACCTTGAAACCAACGCGATAAAGAGGTTGTGAAGCCCTTCACGGTCACTGATGAGAGTGAGATCTGATAGATATGATAAGATAATATTTTTGGTATTTTTATGATAAAGATGCAAAGTAAAATAAAAGGCAAATGAAATAACTAAGTATTGGAATATTAATATGATGGAAGATAGACCCGGGGGCCATAGGTTTCACTAGTGGCTTCTCTCAAGAGCATAAGTATTACGGTGGGTAAACGAATTACTGTCGAGCAATTGATATAATTGAGCATAGTTATGAGAATGTCTAGGTATGAACATGTATGTAGGCATCACGTCTGTGACAAGTAGACCGGAACGATTCTGCATCTACTACTATTACTCCACACATCGACCGCTATCCAGCATGCATCCCATCTTTTTATCCTCGATGAGTAATGCTTTAAGGAAGATGACATGATGTTTAGGGATAAGCTCATGCAATATGATATAAACCCCATCTTTTTATCCACGATGGCAACAATACAATACGTGCCTTGCTGCCCCAGCTGTCAGTGGGAAAGGACACCACAAGATTGAACCCAAAGCTAAGCACTTCTCCCATTGCAAGAAAGATCAATCTAGTAGGCCAAACCAAACTGATAATTCGAAGAGACTTGCAAAGATAAACCAATCATACATAAAAGAATTCAGAGAAGAATCAAATATTGTTCATAGATAAACTGGATCATAAACCCACAATTCATCGGATCTCGACAAACACACCACAAAAGAAGCTTACATCAAATAGATCTCCAAGAGAATCGAGGAGAACTTTGTATTGATATCCAAAGAGAGAGAAGAAGCCATCTAGATAATAACTATGGACCCGAAGGTCTGAAATAAACTCCTCACACATCACCGGAGAGGCCATGGAGTTGATGTAGAGGCCCTCCGTGATCAATGCCCCCTCCGACGGAGCTCCGGAAAAGGCCCCAAGATGGGATCTCTCGGGTATAGAAGGTTGCCGCGGTGGAATTAGGTTTTCGTGGTGCCCCTGGATGTTTGGGGGTGCGTGGACTTATATAGGAGGAAGAAGTACGTAGGTGGAGCAATGAGGGGCCCACGAGGGTGGAGGGCGCGCCCAGGGGGTAGGCGCGCCCCCCTGCCTCGTGCCCTCCTCGATCGTTTCTTGACACACACTCCAAGTCTCCTGGATCACATTTGTTGAGAAAATCACGTTCCTGAAGGTTTCATTCCGTTTGGACTCCGTTTGATATTCGTTTTCTTCGAAACCCTAAAATAGAAAAAAACAACAATTTGGGCTGGGCCTCCTGTTAGTAGGTTAGTCCCAAAAATGATATAAAAATGTAAAATAAAGCCCATTAACATCCAAAATAGATAATATAATAGCATGGAGCAATCAAAAATTGTAGATACGTTGGAGACGTATCAAGCATCCCCAAGCTTAATTCCTTCTCGTCCTTGACTAGGTAAACGATAAAAGAAGAATTTTTGATGTGGAATGCTTTCTAACATATTTCTCAATGTAATTTTTCTTTATTGTGGCATGAATGTTCAGATCCGAAAGATTCAAGATAAAAGTTTAATATTGACATAGAAATAATAATACTTCAGGATTACTAACTAAGAAATCATGTTTTCTCAAAATAACATGGCCAAAGAAAGTTATTCCTACAAAATCATATAGTCTGGCTATGCTCTATCTTCACCACACAAAATATTTAAATCATGCACAACCCCGATGACAAGCCAAGCAATTGTTTCATACTTTTGATGTTCTTAAACTTTTTCAATCTTCACGCAATATATGAGCGTGAGCCATGGATATAGCACTATATGTGGAATAGAATGGTGGTTGTGGAGAAGACAAAAAGGAGAGGATAGTCTCACATCAACTAGGCGTATCAATGGGCTATGGAGATGCCCATTAATAGATATCAATGTGAGTGAGTAGGGATTGCCATGCAACGGATGCACTAGAGCAATATGTATATGAAAGCTCAACAAAAGAAACTAAGTGGGTGTGCATCCAACTTGCTTGCTCATGAAGACCTAGGGCATTTTGAGGAATCCCATCATTGGAATATACAAGCCAAGTTCTATAATGAAAAATTCCCACTAGTATATGAAAGTGATATCATAGGAGACTCTCTATATGAAGAACATGGTGCTACTTTGAAGCACAAGTGTGGAAAAAGGATAGTAGCATTGTTCCTTCTCTTTTTCTCTCATTTTTTATTTGGGCCTTCTTTTTTTCATCCGGAGTCACATCTCGAGTTGTGGGGGAATCATAGTCTCCATCATACTTTCCTCACTTGGGACAATGCTCTAATGATGATGATCATCACACTTGAATTTCTTACAACTCAAGAATTACAACTCAATACTTAGAACAAAATATGACTCTATGTGAATTCCTCCGGTGGTGTACCGGGATGTGCAATGATGCATTAGTGACATGTATGAAGAATTATGAATGGTGGCTTTGCCACAAATATGATGTCAACTACATGATCATGCAAACAATATGGCAATGATGAATCATGTCATAATAATGGAATGGTGGAAAGTTGCATGGCAATATATCTCTGAATGGCTATGGAAATGCCATAATAGGTAGGTATGGTGGCTGTTTTGAGGAAGGTATATGGTGGGTTTATGATACCGGTGAAAGTTGCGCGATATTAGAGAGGCTAGCAATGGTGGAAGGGTGAGAGTGCGTATAATCCATGGACTCAACATTAGTCATAAAGAACTCACATACTTATTGCAAAAATATATTAGTTATCGAAGCAAAGTATTACGTGCATGCTCCTGGTGGGATAGATTGGTAGGAAAAGACCATCGGTCGTCCCCCACCGCCACTCATAAGGAAGACAATCAATAAATAAATCATGCTCCGACTTCATCACATAACGGTTCACCATACGTGCGTGCTACGGGAATCACAAGCTTCAACACAAGTATTTCTCATATTAACAACTACTCAACTAGCATGACTCTAATATCACCATCTCCATATCTCAAAACAATTCTCAAGTATCAAACTTCTCATAGTATTTAATGCACTTCTACGAAAGTTTTTATATTAAGGCAAATTTCCATGTTTTTCTAAAGGACTCTCAAAATAATATAAGTGAAGCATGAGAGATCAATTATTTCAATAAAATAAAACCGCCGACGTGCTGTAAAAGATATAAGTGAAGCACTAGAGCAAAAACTATATAGCTCAAAAGATATAAGTAAGCACATAGAGTATTCTAATAAATTTCAAATCATGTGAGTCTCTCTCAAAAGGTGTGTACGGCAAGGATGATTGTGGTAAACTAAAAAGCAAATAATAAAATCATACAAGACGCTCCAAGCAAAACACATATCATGTGGTGAATAAAAATATAGCTCCAAGTAAAGTTACCAATAGACGAAGATGAAAGAGGGGATGCCTTCCGGGGCATCCCCAAGATTAGGATTTTTGGCGTCCTTGAATTTTACCTTGGGGTGCCATGGGCATCCCCAAGGTTAGGCTCATGCCACTCTTTCTTCCATAACCCATCAAATCTTTACCCAAAACTTGAAAACTTCACAACACAAAACTCAAAATAGAAAATCTCGTGAGCTCCCTTAGCGAAAGAAAGCAAAACACCACTTAAAGGTACTGTAATGAACTCATTATTTATTTATATTGGTGTTAAAACTACTGTATTCCAACTTCTCTATGGTTTATAAACTCTTTTACTAGCCATAGATGCATCAAAATAAGCAAACAACACACGAAAAACAGAATCTGTCAAAAACAGAACAGTCTGTAGTAATCTGAACCCCAAAATTCTACAATAAATTGCTGGAAGTAAGGAATTTATCTATTAATCATCTGCAAAAATAACTAACTAAATAGCACTTTCCAAATAAAAATGGAAGCAATTCTCGTGAGCGCTAAAATTTCTGTTTTTTACAGCAAGATCAAAAAGACTTTCCCCAAGTCTTCCCAACGGTTCTAGTTGGCACAAACACTAATTAAACACAAAAAACACAACCAAAACAGAGGCTAGATAAATTATTTATTACTAAACAGGAGAAAAAAGCAAGAAATAAAAATAAAATTGGGTTGCCTCCCAACAAGCGCTATCGTTTAACGCCCCTAGCTAGACATAAAAGCGAAGATAGATCTAGGTATTGCCATCTTTGGTAGGCAATCCATAAGTGGCTCTCATAATAGATTCATATGGTAATTTAATTTTATTTCTAGGAAAGTTTTCAATGCCTTTCTTCAATGGAAACTGGAATTTAATATTCCCTTCCTTCATATCAATAATTGCACCAATTGTTCTAAGGAAAGGCCTACCAAGAATAATAGGACATGAAGGATTGCAATCTATATCAAGAACAATGAAATCTATGGGCACATAGTTCCTATTTGCAACAATAAGAACATCATTAATTATTCCCATAGGTTTCTTAATAGTGGAATCCGCAAGGTGCAAATTTAAAGAACAATCATCAAAATCACGGAAACCTAGCAAATCACACAAAGTTTTTGGAATCGTGGAAACACTAGCACCAAAATCACACAAAGCATAAGACTCAGGATATTTACTTTTAATTTTTATGGTAGGTTCCCACTCATCATAAAGTTTTCTAGGGATAGAAACTTCCAACTCAAGTTTTTCTTCATAAGATTGCATCAAAGCATCAACGACATGTTTAGTGAAAGCTTTATGTTGACTATAAGCATGAGGAGAATTTAGCACGGATTGCAACAAGGAAATACAATCTATCAACGATCAATTATCATAATTAAATTCCTTGAAATCCAAATAGTGGGTCCATTGCTATTTAAAGTTTTAACCTCCTCAATCCCACTTTTAACAATTTTTGCGTCAAGATCTAAAAACTCCGAATTTTTAGAACGCCTTCTAGGTAAAGGTGGCTCATCTTAAGTCCCTTCATTATCAAGATTCATATTGAAAACAAAGATTTAATAGGGTACACATCAATAACTTTTAGATCTTCATCCTTATTATCATGAAAACTATAAGAACACGCCTTCACAAAGCAATCTTTCTTAGCACGCATGCTAGCGGTTCTTGCTTTGCACTCATCAATGGAAATTCTCATGGCTTTGAGAGACTCGTTGATATCATGCTTGGGTGGAATAGATCTAAGTTTCAAAGAATCAACATCAAGAGAAATTCTATCAATGTTCCTAGCCAACACATCAATCTTAAGCAATTTTTATTCAATCAAAGTATTGAAACTCTTCTGAGAAGTAATAAATTCTTTAATATTAGATTCAAAATCAAAGGGTATCTTATTATAATTTCCATAAGAATTGTCGTAAGAATTACCATACTTATTAGAGGAATTACTAGGAAATGGCCTAGGATTAAAATTACCTCTATACGCGTTATTACCAAAATTGTTCCTACCAACAAAATTCACATCCATAGATTCATTATTATTCTCAATCAAAGTATACAAAGGCATATCATTAGGATCAGTAGGAGCACTCTTATTAGCAAACAATTTCATAAGTTCATCCATCTTTCCACTCAAAACATTAATTTCTTCTATCGCATGCACTTTTTTATTAGTCGATCTTTTGGTGTGCCATTGAGAATAATTACCATAATATTATCTAGCAGTTTAGTAGCTTCTCCTAAAGTGATTTCCATAAAAGTGCCTCCCGCGGCCGAATCTAAAAGATTCCTAGAAGCAAAATTCAATTCGGCATAAATTTTTTGTACAATCATCCAAAGATTCAAACCATGTGTAGGGCAATTATGTATCATTAACTTCATTCTCTCCCAAGATTGTGCAACATGTTCATGATAAAGTTGCTTAAAATTAATAATACCGTTTCTAAGAGAGATGATTTTAGCGGGAGGAAAATACTTAGAGATAAAAGCATCTTTGCATTTATTCCATGAATCAATACTATTTTTAGGCAAAGACGAAAACCAAGCTTTAGCATGATCTCTAAGGGAAAAAGGAAATAGCTTTAGTTTAACAATATCATTGTCCACATCTTTCTGTTTTTGCATATCACATAAATCAAAAAAGCTATTTAGATGGGTAGCGGCATCTTCACTAGGAAGGCCGGCGAATTGATCTTTCATGACAAGATTCAACAAAGCAACATTAATTTCACAAGATTCAGCATCGGTAAGAGGAGCAATCGGAGTGCTAAGAAAATCATTGTTGTTGGTATTGGTAAAGTGACACAATTTAGTATTATCTTGAGCCATCATGACAAGCAAGCAATCCAACACACATGCAAACAAGAAACAAGAAAAAAGGCAAATTGGGAAAGAGAAGGGGATGGAGAGGGATGGCGAAAGGAAAAGGAGGGCGAATAAAACGGCAAGGGTGAAGTGGGGGAGAGGAAAACGAGAGGCAAATGGCAAACAATGTAATGCGAGGGATACGAGTTTGTGATGGATACATGGCATGTCTTGAGTTGACTTGGCGCGAATCTACCCGGCAACGGCGCCAGAAATCCTTCTTGCTACCTCTTGAGCACTGCATTGGTTTTCCCTTGAAGAGGAAAGGGTGATGCAGCAAAGTAGCGTAATTATTTCCCTCAATTTTTGAGAACCAAGGTATCAATCCAGTAGGAGATCACCCTCAAGTCCCACGCACCTACACAAACAAATAAGAACTTCGCAACCAATGTGATAAAGGGGTTGTAAATCCCTTCACGATCACTTACGAGAGTGAGATCTGATAGATATGATAAGATAATATTTTTGGTGTTTTTATGATAAAGACACAAAGTAAAATAAAAGGCAAAAGAAATAATTGTAAGATTAATATGATGGAAGATAGACCCGGGGGCCATAGGTTTCACTGGTGGCTTCTCTCAAGAGCATAAGTATTACAGTGGGTAAACGAATTACTGTCGAGCAATTGATAGAATTAAGCATAGTTATGAGAATATCTAGGTATGACCATGTATATAGGCATAACGTCCGCGACAAGTAGCCCGAAACGATTCTGCATCTACTACTATTACTCCACATATCGACCGCTATCCAGCATGCATCTAGAGTATTAAGTTCATAAGAACAGAGTAATGCTAAAAGGAAGATGCCATGATGTAGAGGGATAAGCTCATGCAATATGATATAAACTCCATCTTTTTATCCTCGATGCCAACAATACAATAGGTGCCTTGCTGCCCCTGCTATCACTGGGAAAGGACACCGCAAAATTGAACCCAAAGCTAAGCACTTCTTCCATTGCAAGAAAGATCAATCTAGTAGGCCAAACCAAACTTATAATTCGAAGAGACTTGCAAAGATAAACCAATCATACATAAAAGAATTCAGAGAAGAATCAAATATTGCTCATAGATAAACTGTATCATAAACCCACAATTCATCGGATCTCGACAAACACACCGCAAAAGAAGCTTACATCGAATAGATCTCCAAGAGAATCGAGGAGAACTTTGTATTGAGATCCAAAGAGAGAGAAGAAGCCGTCTAGCTAATAACTATGGACCCGAAGGTCTGAAATAAACTCCTCACACATCACCGGAGAGGCCATGGAGTTGATGTAGAGGCCCTGTGTGATCAATGCCCCCTCCGGCGGAGCTCCGGAAAAGTCCCCAAGATGGGATCTCTCGGGTACAGAAGGTTGCGGTGGTGGAATTAGGTTTTCGTGCAGCCCCTGGATGTTTGGGGGTACGTGGACTTATATAGGAGGAAGAAGTATGTCGGTGGAGCAACAAGGGCTCACGAGGGTGGAGGGGGCGCCTAGGGGGGTAGGCGCCCCCCTGCCTCGTGCCCTCCTCGATCGTTTCTTGACGCACACTCCAAGTCTCCTGGATCACGTTTGTTGAGAAAATCACATTCCCGAAGGTTTCATTCCGTTTGGACTCCGTTTGATATTGCTTTTCTTCGAAACACTAAAATAGGAAAAAAAAGAACAATTTGGGTTGGGCCTCCTGTTAGTACGTTAGTCCCAAAAATGATATAAAAGTGTAAAATAAAGCCCATTAACATCCAAAATTGATAATATAATAGCATGGAGCAATTAAAATTAATAGATACGTTGGAGACGTATCAGCGACCTCCAAGACGGCCACTCCGGCGCCCACAACACGATCTTCCCAGGTTGTGCGCGACGAGAAGCGTCACCACGCCGGTGAACCTGGACACCACCGTGGGAAGAGTCATGTGCGTCATCCGCGGGACGAAGGAGGCCAACATGCCCGCTGAAGTGCTGGCGAGGACGGCGCACAGCTGCTGGGCCGTGACAAAGCTCCTTCTAACGTGGTTAGAAGTCGGGGAGCGCCACAGTCCATGCAGCTTTCACCACCGCCCACGCCAGCAGAAGCCTTGGCGCGCGCGCAGCTGCTCCTGGACTTCCCTCCCGCCGCAGAGAAGCTCGGCGAGTGGAGAGCCACTATCCAGAGCCTCGTCGGCATCGCCAACAAAGACGAGCCACGGCCGGCGGGGCCCTCAGGCCGGTGCTCCATCGAGCCACTACATGCTGGCGGTGGAGGGGCCGGAGGCGCCGCGACCACGGTGCACTCTCCTCCTCCATGCCAGCCACCGCGGATGTCGGTCCATCGTGATGACGCTTGTGTTGACATTTCCATAGTGTCGTCCAACCCATGGACCCGCCACGATCAACGCTAGGTTCTTCAGGAGCGAGCCCATGAAGACGCTCGAACCACGATCGAGCGCCGGCACGATACGTGCCACCAGTCAGACAGGCGGGCAGGGCCCGCTATGCACCACCCAGCACCGGGAGGCTCCGGCGGCCTACCTTATGAGGTGGGTTGCCCAGCCTTTACCCGTGAGCTGCGGCAGTTCCAGTGGTCGTCCCACCGCATGTTCAAGCCCAACGTCAGCGAGAAGTACGACGGCAAGACCCACCCGTCAGAGTTGCTCAGCATCTACACCATCGCGATGCAAGCCGTTGGAGCTCGTGACGACGAGGTGCTTCCCAATTACTTCCCATTGGCCCTGAAACCCAATGTCATGTCTTGGTTGATGCACTTGCCGGCGGATTCCATTTCTTTTTGGTTAGATCTATGCCACGAGTTCATTGGTGCCTTCACTGGAGGCCACCAAGCTCATGGCCAGGCGACTGATTTGCATATCATTCCCCAGAAGGAAGGTGAAAACCTGCGCAAGTACATACAGAGGTTCAGCCGAGTGCAATACAACATCCCGGATGTTCATCCTGCCGCCGTGATCAGTGCATTCCATCAGAACGTGTGTAACCGCAAGATGCGTGAAGAGCTGGCAATGAACAAGGTCAAGGACGTGGCCGAACTTTACGTTCTAGCCGATAGATGCGCCCAGGCTGAAGAGGGAAGGAAGTACCCCGGCGTAGATGCCGGTGCGGAAACCGACTCTACCGACAAAGACACCGCCGCCCCAATGAAGAAGGGCCGGCGTCGCAATAGGAAACGCAAGGACAAGACCGTGCTTGCCATCAAGGGATCCGGTGACACCAGCGCTGCCAAGAAGGCCAAGGCAGACGACCCCACCAAGGAGATTGCCGGGTGTGCCGCTTGCCAGGCCTTGGCGGCTGTCGACAAGCCAAGGGGCTCCGACAAGCAGTACTGCAAGATCCACCGCACCAAAGGCCACAACCTCCAGAACTGCCGACTAGTTAAGCTGCTTGCTGAAAAGCAAAAAGCCGAATATGAGAGGCGGGACAAGGAGAAGGGTCGGGATGGTGCCGAAGGATCCGGCAAGAAGCGTGGCGGCCAAGGAGGTCGCCGTGGCAAGGATAACCAGAAAGAGAGGCCCGCCGGGGCCGCGACAAGAAGCAGGAAGACGATGATCACGACGAGGACGACGAGTCCGGAGAGCATGAGTTCCAGAAGGCTACGGAGGCCATGTGCATCGATGGCGGCGCCTCGCTGCACACTTCTCACCGCCAACTAGAGTAGTGGGCGCGTGAGATTACAGTAGCAGAGCCATCATTTGACACTCAGAAGCCACTGAAGTGGTCTAGCACGCCCCTCATATTTGACGCCGAGGACTACCCTGACCGCACGACTGCGGTCGGGTGTTTGTCATTGTTGGTCTCACCAACGATACCAACCTCAAGGTGAATAAGATGCTGGTTGACGGCGGGGCTGGCCTGAACTTGATCTCGCCCGTCGTGATCAAAAGGCTGCAAATTCCTGATGGAAACCTTGAGGAAACGGGTACGTTTCAAGGGGTCGGCCCGGAAAGGAGCCAGCCGAAGGGGAAGGTCACATTGCCCGTGACGTTTGGAGGTGAGTTGAACTACAGGACGAAGAGGATCGTCTTCAATGTGGCCAAGACCCCCTTGCCCTACAACAGGATCCTCGGTCACCCGGCACTAGCCAAGTTCATGGCGGCGTCGCACTAAGCCTACAATACGCTAAAGATGCCTGGGCCGATGACCATCATCACTGTCCCTTCCGACAAGAAGGATGTGCTGATTTGCGCTGACCAACTCTATCGAGAAGTAGTTGCAGCAGCTGCCGCCAAGGCATCTGCTCCTGCCATTGAGGCCCCGGGAGGGAAGAAGAAGACCGACAGGACCTCTCGCACCCACTCCGGCAAGCACACCTCTTCAGAATGTTGTGCTACCGTCGAGGACATGCCCGAGAGCTCTACCAGCAAGAGCAAGAAATCCAGAGCTGCACCACCAGAGACCAAGAGGGTGTCTGTGAAAGACGATGGCACGAGAGGGACTTTCACCATAAGCTCCACCCTCGACGACAAATAGGAAAGCACGCTTGTCACTTTCCTGCGGGCGAATGTTGATGTGTTTGCGTGGCAAGCATCCGACATCCCCGGCGTTCCGTGGGAAGTGATTGAGCACCTCCTTGCTGTCTGGCCCCATGCGCGACCCGTCAAGCAGAAGGTTAGGAAGCAAGCTTTGGAACGACATGAGTTCATAACAGAGGAGATCAGGAAATTGGAAGCGGCAGGTTTGGTGAGAGGAGTGCTCCATCCGACGTGGTTGGCCAATGTAGTGGTGGTGCGCAAGGCATTGTCCTATCAAAACACAGTGCCAAAGAAGAATTTTCTAGTGTTGATAAGGGCAAGTGGAATTTGAATTTGGAGAGCTATGCTCAATTTAATGCCTAGGAGCTTCATGCAGGCTATTTGAACTGCCTCCACACCAGCCGTGACTTTGAAGCTAGCTTGGTCAACCTGATGAAGGAGCGCTTTGAGGTAAACACAATCATCTTCATCATAGAAATATATCTCGGCCGCCAAGTCTACTGGATATGATAATTTTGAATATGCTATAGATTTTAAACATTCTTGTTGAACTTCATATCCATGTCAAAGCCTGTTAGAACTGCAGAATCAACAAGTAGCCCCCAAGGGCCGGCTTAAACTGTATAGCTAAAGCCGGGTCTTCGAAATATGGCTTGTAATTTCACATACATAGCTCGCCAGGGCCGGCTTATACTGACAAGTTAAGCCGGATCTTCAAGTCACAACGAAATTTTTTGCACCTGTAGCCCCCAAGGGCCGGCTTAATCATCATGAATAAGCAGGGACTTATCACCATTACTATGAATAAAATCTAGCTGCGTAGCCCCCATGAGTCGGCTATAGTCATAGCAGTGTAGCCGAGTCATCATAGAATTGTTTTCAAAAAAGAGCAATATGCATTAGCCCCCAAGTGCCAAGTGAAATACTTGTATTATGCTTGGGACATCAAATAACATGATCATAATGCTTCCTATCTTATTCATGTTGCAGGCTGAATTAAGCATAAAGGAATCCCAAGTCAATGATCTGAGGGCCAACATTGAAACCCAACAATCTGAGACTTCAAAAGCCAAATCAGAGCTAAAGACTATGTTGGAAAACATTGAGCAGTTGAAAAAAAACTTCAGTACTGATAAAACCGGTTGGGAGACCAAGAAGGCAGCTCTATTAAAAAGAGCAGAGGATGCTGAAGCAGCACTTAAACTGGCAACTGACGAATTGTCCGGTTTACGGCATCAAATCAACAGCATGACGCCGGCCATCTTTGGTAAGCAGCAAAAAATACTCCCCTTTACACAAATAATATATCATAATCATCTGCATGTTTACCAAGAATTTTACTGATGTAGGCTCCCGAAGCGCCAAGCTGGGTTCAGACATGCCCATCAAGCTTAAGGTTGTCTATACTCTGGTAGAGCAGCTATACACTGGTGCTCTCTGCTACTACTCATAAGAAACAACCGCCCTCCCTCATCAAGGAAACACTGGAGAAGCTATTGGTGCTACCCCAAAGAATTGAAGATTTAAAGCGATCAGCGGCCAGAGCCGGTGCCATGACCGCCTTAAGCCAGGCGAAGGCATGGCAAGCAGATCTTGATCCATAAGATTTGGCCAATGGCAGCCCTAGTGTAAAAGAAGATGGGTCTCCCTTTAGCGCTGATGATTTTGCAAAAATAGCAAGGGAAATGCGTCCATTAGCAAGCAAGCTGGCCGAAGACACAGATCTATCCCAATATCAGGCGGCTTATGATGCTGAGAACAAGAAGGTGAAGGCACCGGTTCATCAAGAGGTGGATCTCATCCCGCCGACTCGTAAGCACGCCTTCGCTCCTGACATTGATCCATCAAGTCTTATAGATGACGAGGCTATGTTTAGAGCTTTGGCCGGTATCAACTGGGCTACGTCTGACTTCCAGCCAATGGGTAACCAAGGAGAAGAAGAAGCAGTGCAGGATGACCCGGAAGCTTCGACCAGCCAAGACTAGAAGTCTTAATTCATGAGTCGGTTTACCATGATCTGTAATAGGCTAGTTGAAAAACCATGATCTGTGATGCCATCATGTGTGTTTATTTCCATAACACTGCCGATTTGTCATTTCAAGATCTGCCACTTAAGCTTATAATATCATTAATTATGCAGACCATGCTTATCCATTTTTCCTGCACATAAGCAGATAACAAGTGCCATGGCGGTTTACCCTAGGGCGGGTCACAATACCCCACATAAAAATCACTGGTGACTGAATAGTCCATAGCCAGGGAGGGTTTATCAAAAACCTCATATAATTACAGCAAAATAAATATCATACCTGTGATATTTATTCATACTGTCGGCTTATCATGCGACGTGCAGTAAGGGTAACAGCCCAAAGTCTTAAAGCACAACGCCCTGTTCAATTTATTCATACCGCCAGCTTACAACGCCATATGTAGGAAGGGTAACATCCCAAAACTTAGAGCACAGAGCTCTAAGTACATAATCATCATACTGGCGACTTAAA
The DNA here is from genome assembly GCF_018294505.1 of Triticum aestivum. NCBI lineage: Eukaryota > Viridiplantae > Streptophyta > Magnoliopsida > Poales > Poaceae > Triticum > Triticum aestivum. The sequence goes on from NC_057803.1 coordinate 335,702,757, forward strand.
GTCCAAAGCTAGGCCAGGTTAACAAAACTCCGGATAGATTCATATATAAATCATAAGGCAACATGGCCCTAATCAAGTTTCAACCATAGTACCAAAGATGAATCTCAAAAAATGTTCAACGCAAATATAAATTAGAAAAACAAGGTGTTCATAGGCCGCCAAGCCTTAATGCCAAGTGATATTCAAGGGCGGCACAGTCGCTGAGTTAAAACTAAATTCAAACCCGTAAGCCGGACCTCACATGACCAATCGTCGTTTTAACTTTGACAAATTCAAGGTCTTTATAAGATTGATTGTCAAGAGTATGATGAGTCATTCCAGGATTACCTGGTCGGAGTGCCAGGCAAACAAAGGCAGGATAACCCAGATTTTTGGTGAACACACCTGGCGTCCAAGTCTATTACAAGGGACAACATAGCTCTGTTCATTAACAAGGAGCCCCCAAGTAATATTTCATTCCAGGCATGTAAGCCGGATCAGTAGGGTAGTCATAGCTATGCTCAATGAGCAGGAAGCCCCCAAGTAATATTTCATTCCAGGCGTATAAGTCGGATCAATAGGGTAGTCATAGCTATGCTCAATGAGAAGGAAGCCCCCATGCATTGTGCAATCAAGGCATACAAGCCGGATCAAGAGGGTAGTCATAGCTATGCTCAATGAGCAAGAAGCTCCCAAGTGATCTTATGAAGAGACAATAAAGACTTAGATTTTAGAAATGAAACGACAGAGGCCCTGCAATATCAGGGATGTCGGCTTTATTATACTAGTCATTAATATATATACATTGGTAAAAATATGTACATCACAAGAGCCAGTGGCTTAGGTGTAACAAGGCCAAAGATGAGCAATATTCCATGGCCGGTGGGTCTCCTCCTCCGACGTGCGTGAGTCCTTATGGTCTCGAACATCGATAAGATAGTGTGACCCATTGTTCAGATTTTTGCTGACCACAAAGGGCCCTTCCCAAGGTGGGGATAGCTTGTGCATGTCAGTTTGATCCTGGATGAGTCAGAGCACCAAATCTCCTTCTTAAAAGGTCATGGTTTTAACCTGGTGGCTATGATAACGACGGAGATCTTGCTGGTAAGTCGTAGAATGAGCCGCCGCAAGGTCATGCTCCTCATCCAACAGGTCAATAGCATCCTGATGTGATTTTTCATCATCAGCTTCAACATAAGCCGTCACACGGGGCGAGTCGGGACGAATGTCACAAGGGAGAACCGCCACTGCTCTGTAAACCATGAAGAAAGGCGTGTAACCCGTAGATCTATTGGGGGTGGTATTGATACTCCAAAGTACTGAAGGTAACTCCTCAACCCAACAACCTGGCGTCCTCTGCAAAGGGACCGTAAGCCGGGGTTTTATACCTCTCAAAATTTCTTAATTGGCTCTTTCTGATTGGCCATTGGACTGGCGGTGAGCCAACGATGATACATCAAGACGAATATGCTCCTTTTGACATAATTCTTTCATAGCACCTTTTTGATGAATTGAACCTCCGTCCCCGCGTCACACTTACTGACCGGCTCTACCTCAACCCACTTTGTAATTTGTCAACCGCCACCAAGAGGTGGGTCTTTTTATCATTTGCTGACCAAATCCTCTGCATCAGCATGAGCCGCCAGCCAATAAAAACCCTGACGAAAAGCCTTGGCCACAAGAGATTTAGAGCCAACATGATGACCACAATCTCCTTCATGAATCTCTCATAGAATCTCACGGCCTTCCTCAAGAGAAACGCAACGTTGAAACACTCCTGTGACACTGCATCGGTGCAACTCTCCATTGACAATAGTCATTGACTTAGACCGTCCGGTTATCTGCCAGGCCAAAGTTTCATCTTCAGGTAACTCACCCCGGGTCATATAAGCAAAATATGGAACTTTCCAACCAGGAATAGCATGAAGAGCCGCCACCAACTGTGCCTCCGGGTCAGGAATAGCAAGATCTTCCTCCATAGGCAATTTGACTAAAGGGTTATGCAGAATATCAAGGAAAACATTAGGTGGTACCGGCTTACGTTGGGACCCTAGCTGGCTCAAAGCATGAGCCACCTCATTTTTCCTACGATCAACATGTTCCACTTGATAACCTTCGAAATGACCAGCAATAGCATCAACCTCTCGATGGTAAGCCGCCATTAGTGGGTCTTTAGAATCCCAAGTTCCTGAAACTTGCCGAGCCACCAAATCTGAGTCGCCAAAGCACCTTACCCGGCTTATATTCATCTCCTTAGCCATCCAAAGACCGTGGAGCAAGGCTTCATACTTAGCTGCATTGTTAGTACAAGGGAACATCAGCCTTAAAACATAACAAAACTTATCACCTCATGGGGAAGTCAAAATAACTCCAGCCCCAGAGCCTTCCAACTGCCTGGATCCATCAAAGTGAATAGTCCAATATGTGCTATCTGCCTTCTCCTCAGCCATCTGCAATTCTGTCCAATCATTGATGAAATCCACAAGTGCTTGGGACTTGAGGGCTGTGCGAGGCATATATTTCAAACCATGGGGTCCAAGCTCAATGGCCCACTTGGCTACCCGACCTGTGGCCTCTCTGTTTTGAATAATATCCCCTAAAGGAACAGAACTAACCACAGTGATGGGATGACCAAGGAAATATTGCTTGAGCTTACGACTAGCCATGAACACCCCATATACCAGCTTCTGCCAATGCGGATACCTCTGCTTGGATTCAATGAGTACCTCACTGATATAATAAACCAGGCGCTGAAACGGATGTTCCTTGCCTCCTTCCTTCCGTTCCACCACAATCGCCACACTGACGGCTCGGCCATTAGCAGCCACATGTAACAACAATCGCCACACTGATTCAATAGGAACTGCAAGGATCGGCGGCTCAGCCAACTGCTTTTTCAATGCCTCGAATGCTTGATCAGCAGCATCACTCTAGACAAAGTGATTTGTTTTCTTCATCATCTGATACAGAGGGATATCTTTTTCTCCTAACCGGCTTATGAACCAGCTTAAGGCCGCAATACAACCCGCCAGACGCCGAACATCATTAATACACGCCGGTTTAGCCAAAGAGGTAATAGCCTTGATTTTCTCCGAGTTAGCTTCAATGCCTCTTTCAGAAACCAAAAAACCCAAGAGCTTGCCTGTTGGCACACCAAAAACACACTTGGCCGGGTTAAGCATCATCTTGTAGACCCGGAGATTGTCAAATGTCTCTTTCAAATCATCTATCAAGGTATCCTTCTTCCCGGATTTCACAACAATATCATCCACATAAGCATGAAGATTGCATCCAATCTGATCATGAAGGCAATTTTGAACACACTGCTGGTAAGTCGCCTAGGCACTCTCCAAAAGGCATAGACACATAGCAGAAGGCTCCAAAGGGAGTGGTGAAGGTTGTCTTCTCCTGGTCCTTAACAACCATCTTGATCTAAAGATACCCGGAATAAGTATCCAGAAAACTCAAACGCTCACAACCCGTTGTAGCATCAATAATCTGATCAATACGAGGAAGATAAAAAGGATCAGCCGGGCAGGCCTTATTAAGGTCTGTGTAATCCACACACATGCACCAAGTGCCATTTTTCTTAAGCACCAGTACTGCGTTAGCCAACCATTCAGGATGAAAAACTTCAACAATGAACCCAGCTGCCAAGATCCAAGGCCACTTCTTCACCAATGGCCTTACGCCTCTCTTCATTAAAGCGATGAAAGAATTGCTTGATCAGTTTAAACTTTGGAACAATATTGAGAGTGTGCTCAGCGAGTTCCCTCAGTACACCTGGCATGTCTGAAGGCTTCCATGCAAAGGTGTCCCGGTTCTCATGGATGAACCCGATGAGCGTGCTTTCCTATTCCGGATCTAGATTAGCACTGATATTGAACTGCTTGGATGAGTCGTCAGGAACAAAATCAACCAACTTAGTGTCATCTGCTGATTTAAACTTCAACGGAGGGTCATGCTCCGTGGTTGGTTTCTTCAAAGGTGTCATATCTACCGGGTCAACATTATCCTTGTAAAACATCAACTCTTCTATTGCACAAACAGACTCGGCATAAGCACCATCGCCCTCTTCACACTCTAAGGCTATCTTCCTGTTCCCATGTACTGTGATGGTGCCCTTGTGACCCAGCATCTTAAGCTGCAGATAAATATAACAAGGCCTTGCCATAAACTTAGCATAAGCCGGCCGCCGGAACAAAGCATGATAGGGGCTATGGATCTTGACCACCTCGATAGTCAATGTCTCAGCTCTGTAGTCACGATCATCACCAAAGGCCACTTACAAAACTATCTTACACACTGGATACACTGACTTACTAGGCACCACTCCATGAAAAATAGTAGAGGATGGCTTAAGATCCTTATCAGTTAAATTCATATGGCGGAAATTATCATAATAAAGGATATTGATGCTGCTTCCTCCATCCATGAGCAATTTAGTGAACTTTTAACCTCCAACCCGAGGCGCAACCACCAAAGCCGAGTGACCCGGATTGTCAACCCGAGGCGGGTGATCCTCACGGCTCCACACAATAGCATGTTTGGACCATCGCAAGTATCAAGGTATTACTGGCTCAACTGTGTTGACTGCCCTCTTATGAACCTTCTGGTCTCGTTTACATAAAATTATGGTAAACACATGATACTGACCACTATTCAACTGCTTTGGATTACTCCGATAACCCGACTGCTGCTACAGATTCCCTTGACTACATTGTTGATTGAAGCCGCCTTGAATGCCTTGGCCCTAGAAACAAGAGTTTGAGCCGCCACCACCAAAGTCAGGCCCATGAGAGCCGGGCCCTAAGCCGCCATTTGGGCCATGATTATTATAGCAAAAATTGGAATTCCGATACTCCCTCATGGTGAAGCAATCCTTCCACAGATGATTGGCCGGCTTTTCTTGCGTACCATGCTTTGGACAAGGCTGATTCATCATCGCCTCAATGTTAAACTTTGAGCCTCCAAGCCGGGGCAGCTTGCCCTTAAGGCGCTGATTATTGTTCTGCGTATTGGTGTTGGCCACAAAGTCTAAACTACCTCAGCTTTGCGCTTACCGTTGCCACTTTGTTCTGCCGTATTATGCTACTGCCCTTTCGTATTACCGCTCTTCTTTCCCTTACCAGTCTTTTCCTCATCAGACTCAGGGTCTTTAGTACTATCAGAGTCGGCATATTTGACGATAGCCGCCATGAGCTCTCCCATATCATTGCAGTGATGTTTAAGCTGCCCCAATTTCTGCTTAAGGGGAAGGAAACGACAATTTTTCTCCAACATCAGGACCGCTGAACCAGCGTTGATATTGTCTGATGAATGTATAATGGCCAAGATCTAGCGCACCTAATTAGTTGTTGATTCACCCTCACCCTGGACGCAAGAATCCAGATCAAGAATCGACATAGGCTGGTTGGATGTGTCTTTGAAATTTTGAATAAAACGTGCCTTCAACTCAGCCCATGACCTGACTGAATTAGCGGGCAACCCTTTCAGCCAAGTATGTGCCGGTCCATCCAAAATCATGGTGAAGTACTTGGCACATGTCACATCATTAAAATCCAACATCTCCACCACTATCTCGTAACTCTCGATCCATGCCTCTGGGGGCTGATCCGCAGTGTAATCAGGCATCTTACGAGGGCCCTTGAAATACTTAGGAAAACACTCGTTGCGTAGAGATGGCACTAAATATGGCACACCCAAGGTTCTATAGGTCACTCCTGCCACCACAGACATTGACGGATAAACCGGCGATTGCTGTTGAGCCGCTAGTTGAGCTGCCAACTCAACCTTCCGACGCGCCCTACCCTGATCCACCAAAGTCTGGGCATCGACACCACCGCGCAGTGGGTCATGGCTACGAGGTTGGTTATGGTGTTGCTCACTACTTGAAATTGCTGGCGAGTCAATATGTCTACTGTAACTTCGACTCAGACGAGGGGTCGAGTGAATCCTTTGACAGTTGTACAAATAAGCCGCCTGTTGGGCCATTGCTGTCTGAAGAAGTTCCCTGGTCCTCCACGTCTCTATCACAGCTGGAGACTCACCTTCAACGGGGAGAGCCGCCAATCGTGTTGCCGCAGCGATCATATTATCCAGAGGGTTAGAATAATGACCCGGCGGTGTCGGAACATGCTGAGGCAGAGTCATATCCAAACAAGGCAGATCCATAGTATGCGACTGAACCGACGCTCTGGTCACGTGCGCCTCAACCGCCCGGTTCACCATGGGCGGGTCACTGGTGTTGGGTTCTTTAGTAGGGTGCATCGACTGCAAATTAAAATTTTCCTATGTGCAGAACAACCAAGAACATGCTATGGGAGATGGATCACAGTTCGTTACCACTAGACGCGCAGTGTCGTGCAGCAGAAGAAGAGTTGGGGCAGCGCGTCTGCGTGAATCGTCTCCTCCTCGTCCAATCTCCCTCGAACAGCCGGTCGCCGGATCCTACGTACAAGTTCGCCGGAGCGGCGCAGGTGCACCGCCTCTAATGGTATCCATGCGTGTAGGAGGAACATCGTGCGGCGGACTGCTACGTATGATCACACAACCGGCAGCGAGTGGAGGTGTCTATTCGCAACACATGCAAACCCTAGTGACAGCGCGAAGCGATCAATCCATGAGTGTGCGACACATCCACTTTATATAGGCATCCGTCGTGGGCTCAACACTTGGGCCTCGGACGGACACTAAACCCCATAAGTCTACTCGGCCACAATCCGAATACAGCTCGGATCACATCCGACCAGTGTCCTCAGATCCGACCTCATAGGTTCCTCCCCTTAAGCGCGCGAGCCCTTAGGTTCAAGCCGGCTTGGTCGCAGTTTGGATCACCTCCGAACTGCATGGTTGGTAGCGGCCCCTAGCAAGGCATGCCGAACACCAAGCAGACTATGAAGCTGGTCAGGCGAACCTGTACATCATACTTCCATTCCTTTTGCCACATGATATACGTTGTCGGGCTCAAGGCGAGTCTGTCATCCTTGTGCTAGCCCAACCCCTTTCTCGTTCTAGTGATGTCGACCACAAACAAGATTATCACCTAATCTTTGTCACATGGCCATGCTTATCCTGGTCGGATCACACGAGGGGCCCAGAGTATATCTCTCCTTATCAGAGGGGCAAATCCCATCTTGCTTGACCATGTCTCGCAGCATGGGTCTGGACAAGCCAGAAACCTACCTTTGTAACTACCCGGTCACGGAGTAGCATTTGGTTGGCCCAAAGTCTGTCACCATCCCGAGTACATGCGCCAGCTCAGGTCTTAGGACATAGAACGTATGTTGTACTAGAGACTCAAAGATGACATATCGTTGTGTCTCATAGTTGGGTCTCTCCGACTCGGACCTTATCTCGACTCAGATCTGACTACGTCGAATCTGACCAGATCCTTCCAAGTCCATATTATCCGGTTAGCATCTTTGTGACCCATGGCTAGTGAGACCAAGCCATGGACCGTGTTATATGCTAGTCTAGTTGGTTGCGCGTCCACACAACTCTTTCGACTAGGGACCTTTTAGGACAGTCATCATACGATGCTTAGTCCCACAAACAAGTCAAGTACTTGTTGATACACATCATTGATAATGTCCAAGGACTATCTTTATTCATAAACACATAGGAAATATCCTCATACATGATTGCCTCTAGGGCATATCTCCAACAACTGGTACATGCCCAGGTGTGTTGAAAAGGTTTCTTGCATCGTACTCTAGAGGTAAGCGACTCTGGTGCCTCCTTCTCATGATGACATTTGAAGCGTTTTGATCCATGGTAAGCCGGAAAGACTCTGCATGAATCCGTTGTGCCTGAGCATCCAAAGCAGCTCGCTCCGTGGCCATCCTAGCGTTTTCAGTTGCTAGCTCTTCCTTGGCTTGAGCCATCTCATCTCGTAGCTTCGCCACATCCGCCTTATGCTGTTCTTGAGTGTCTGGGGTTACCTCCACCCACATCAAAGCCACCAAAGAATTCAACAATTCGGTCAGAACCTGAGCCGGCGGGCGCGCAGGGCTGCTAGCCCCGGCCGTCGCTGCAACTGTTGAGCCGGAGGTCATGGTTGTGGCGGTCTTCGAGCCGAGCACCGGCTGTGTACCGGCCATGAAGATTGCAACCCTGTTCGGCGGCTCATGGGGGTCCAGAATACTGTCACCATCGGAATAGCCCCCAAGTCGGCCGTCCTGTAATTGATGCATTGAATTGGTCTCACCGGTTGATGACTCACCATCAGAGTGGATGGCCGTCTCACCACTAGACACAAAATCCTTCCTCAAATTCCGCCCCATGGATGAACCCAACAAAGGCATGCTTCACAGCGGTTTGAACCTTGTCGAGTCTTGCATGCTGAGCCGTCTTGATGATGTCGGTGCAGGTGTCCGGCTCAGGGCCCAGTTCGCCGATCTTGCCGATGAAGACGTGGATTCTGTCGAAGGGGACCCGGTACCAGTACTCGATTGAGTCAGCCTTGGGACCCCAGCCTGCGTCGTTGATGTAGAGTTTGCCGCGACGACTCTTGGTCATCCGGCCCACGGCGTATCCCTTGAGCCCTGGGAAGCTGCCCTTCAAGAACTAGAAACCACCGTGCGCTGGCCCCATGGTGGGCGCCAACTATCGTGGATTTAACGTGGCAGATGCCCAAGCAAAAGGACTTAGATGTGGAGCCATCACGACGTAGTTAGCTTGAAGGGGTTAATCGAGACAAAGGACATAGAGAGTCTATACTTGTTCGGCCCCTCACAACGAGGTAAAGGCCTACTCCCGTTTGGAGTTGTATTGCTTCTGTTTCGATTTCCAGGGAGAGAATACGCTTGACCTAGTTCTCGATCTCTTGTTTCTTGTCCTCAACCTGCCGTCGGGTCACCCCTTTATATACACAGGTTGATGCCCGACGGCTTACAGAGTCCGGGCCGGCTCATACACAACGTGTCCGGCTCGGTGACTACCTAAGTCGCCAGTGGTATGACCTGGCCCCTCCTGGGCGGGTCATATCCAGTAGTTATATCCCCAACAAGATTGGACCCAATGTTCATGCTTATGTGGATGATACTGTTGTCAAGTCCGGGAAGAAGTAGACTCTATTGGATGATTTGAAAGAAACCTTTGACAATCTCTGGGTCTACAAGATGATTCTTAACCCGGGCAATTGTGTTTTCGGTGTGCCTATAGGCAAGCTTTTAGGTTTTCTGGTCTCTAAGAGTGGTATTGAAGCTAACCTGAAGAAGATTAAGGATATTAGTTCATTGGCTAAGCCGGCACGTATCAATGACGTCCAGCGTCTGGCGGGTCATATCGCCACCTTAAGCAGGTTCATAAGCCACCTGGTGGAGAAGGCAATTCCTCTATATCAGATGATGAAGAAAATAGACCATTTTGTGTGGAGTGACGCGGCTAATGAGGCATTTGAGGAACTCAAGAAGCAGGTAGCTGATCCGCCCGTCCTTGCAGCTCGCATTGAGAAAGAGCCCTTGCTTTTATATGTGGCGGCTAACAGCAAAGCTGTCAGTGTGGCGATTGTGGTGGAATCAAAGGAGATGGGTAAGGAATACCCAGTCCATAGACCGGCTTATTATGCCAATGAGGTGTTAATTGAGTCTAAACAGCGATACCCACATTGGCAGAAGCTGGTATAAGGGGTGTTCATGGCAAGTCGCAAGCTGAAGCACTATTTTCTTGGCCATCCAATTACAGTTGTCAATTCTGCTCCTTTGGGGGGTATTATTCAGAACAGAGAGGCTACAGGCCGAGTGGCTAAATGGGCCATTGAGCTTGGACCTCATGGTTTGAAGTATGTGCCAAGGACAGCTATCAAATCTCAGGCTCTTGTGGATTTCATCAATGATTGGAAGGAGTTACAGACACTGAAGGAGAGGCCTGACAACACATATTAGACTATTCACTTTGATGGGTCCAGACAATTAGAAGGCTCGGGGCTAGAGTTATTTTGACTTCCCCACGAGGTGATAAATTTTGTTTTGTTTTAAGGTTGATGTTTCCATGTACTAACAATGCGGCTGAATATGAGGCTCTGCTCCATGGTCTTCGGATGGCCATGGAGATAAATTTAAGTCGGGTCAGGTGCTTTGGCGACTCAGATTTAGCGGCTCAGTAGGTGTCAGGCACTTGGGACTCCAAAGACCCACTCATAGCGGCTTATCGCCAGGCAGTTAACAATATAGTTGGTCATTTCAAAGGTTATCAAGTGGAGCATCTTGATAGGAGGAAGAATGAGGTGGCTGATGCATTGAGCCGGCACAGGTCTCAACGTAAGCCGTACCTCCCAATGTATTCCTTGACGTGTTGAATAATCCTTCAATCAAATTGCTGTCAGAAGAGGATCTTGCTATTCCTGACCCATAGGCGCAGTTAGTGGTGGCTCTCCATGCTATTCCTGATTGGACAGTTCCATACTAGGCTTATACGACCCAGGGCGAGTTAGCAGAGGATGAAACTTTGGCCAGACAGATAACCCGGTGATATAAGTCAATGACTATAGTCAATGGCGAGTTACACGAATGCAGTGTCATGGGCATGTTCCAGCGGTGTGTTTCTCCTGAAGAGGTCCACAGGATCTTAAGGGAAATCCATGAAGGTGATTGTTGTCATCATGCCGTCTCTAAATCTCTAGTGGCTAAAGCCTTTCATCATGGATTTTATTTGTTGACGGCTCATGCTGATGCCACGGATCCTGTCAGTAAGTGTGATGGCTGTCAGAAGTTTTCTCGATAGGCTCATGTGCCGGCTAAAGAATTGAGGATGATTCCAATTTCTTGGCCGTTTGTAGTCTGGGGGATTGATATGGTTGGACCTTTCAAGAGGTCTAAGGACAAGAAAACCCACCTCTTGGTGCCGGTTAATAAATTTACCAAGTGGGTTGAGGCAGAACCGGTTAGCAAGTGTGATGCAGCAATGGCGGTTCAATTTATAAAGAAAGTAATCTTCCGTTTTGGTTACCCTTATAGCATCATAACTGACAATGACACTAATCTGTCTAACGGTGCTATGAGAGACTTCTGTCAACAGGAGCATATTCATCTTGACGTCTCCTCGGTGGCTCATCCACAGTCTAACGATCAAGTTGAGAGGGCTAATCAAGAAATCTTGAGAGGTATAAAACCCTGGCTTATGGTTCCTTTGCAGATAACACCGGGTTGTTGGGTCGAGGAATTACCTTCGGTACTTTGGAGTATAAACACTGAAGGAAATATGCCGTAGAGGCAATAATAAAGTTGTTATTTATATTTCCTTATATCATGATAAATGTTTATTATTCATGCTAGAATTGTATTAACCAAAAACTTAGTACATGTGGGAATACATAGTCAAACAAACTGTCCCTGGTATGCCTCTACTAGACTAGCTCATTAATCAAAGATGGTTAAGTTTCCTGACCATAGACATGTGTTGTCATTTGATGAACGGGATCACATCAGGGAATGATGTGATGGACAAGACCCATGCGTTAGCTTAGTGATACGTCTCCAACTTATCTATAATTTTTGATTGCTCCATGCTATATTATCTACTATTTTGGACATTATTGGGCTTTATTATCCACTTTTATATTATTTTTGGGACTAACCTATTAACCAGAGGCCCAGCCCAGAATTGCTATTTTTGCCTATTTTAGGGTTTCGAAGAAAAGGAATATCAAACGGAGTCCAAATGGAATGAAAGCTTTGGGAACGTGATTTTCTCACCGAACATGATCCAGGAGACTTGGACCCTACGTCACGAAATAAAGGAGGAGGCCACGAGATAGGGGGCGCGCCTACC
>NC_057803.1:335714733-335720194 GCF_018294505.1 Triticum aestivum
GCCCCCTGTTGGTCCACCAACGTACTCCTTCCTCCTATATATACCTACGTACACCCAAACGATCAGATACGGAGCCAAAACCCTAATTCCACCGCCGTAATTTTCTTTATCCACGAGATCCCATCTTGGGGCCTATTCCGGAGCTCCACTGGAGGGGGCATCTATCACGGAGGGCTTCTACATCAACAACATAGCCTCTCCGATGAAGTGTGAGTAGCCTCAGACCTTCGGGTCTATAGTTATTAGCTAGATGGCTTCTTCTCTCTTTTTGGATCTCAATACAATGTCCCCCCCCCACTCTTGTGGAGATCTATTCGATGTAATCTTCTTTTTGCGGTGTGTTTGTTGAGAGCGATGAATTGTAGGTTTGTGATCAAGATTATCTATGAACAATATTTGAATCTTCTCTGAATTCTTTTATGTATGATTGGTTATCTTTGCAAGTCTCTTCAAATTATCAATTTGGTTTGGCCTACTAGATTGATCTTTCTTGCAATGGCAGAAGTGCTTAGCTTTGGGTTCAATCTTGCGGTGTCCTTTCCCAGTGACAGTAGGGGCAGCAAGGCACGTATTGTATTGTTACCATCGAGGATAACAAGATGGGGTTTTCATCATATTTCATGATTTTATCCCTCTACATCATGTCATCTTGCTTAAGGCGTTACTCTGTTTTCATGAACATAATACTCTAGATGCATGCTGGATAGCGGTCGATGAGTGGAGTAATAGTAGTAGATGCAGGCAGGAGTCGGTCTACTTGTCTTGGACGTGATCCCTATATACATGATCATACCTCGATATTATCATAACTATGCTCAGTTCTGTCCATTGCTCAACAGTAATTCGTTCACCCACTGTAAAATACTTATGCTCTTGAGAGAAGCCACTAGTGAAAGCTATGGCCCTGGGGTCTATCTTCATCATATTAAACTTCCAATAGTTAGTTATTTCCTTTGCTTTTTACTATGCTTTAATTTTACTTTGCATCTTTATCATAAAAATACCAAAATATTATCTTATCATATCTATCAGATCTCACTCTCGTAAGTGACCTTGAAGGGATTGGCAACCCCTTATCGCGTTGGTTGCAAGGAGTTATTTGCTTTGTGCAGGTACGAGGTACTCGCGCGTAGCCTCCTACTGGATTGATACCTTGGTTCTCAAAAACTGAGGGAAATACTTACGCTACTTTGCTGCATCATCCTTTCCTCTTCATGGAAATCCAACGCAGTGCTCAAGAGGTAGCACTTAGCATTATGATCATTTAGTTTTAGTGCTATTTCTTTCTTCATGACTTATACATGTTCCTCTGACTATGAGGTTATGCAACTCCCGAATACCGGAGGAACACCTTGTGTGCTATCAAATGTGACAACGTAACTAGGTGATTATAAAGATTCTCTATAGGTGTCTCTGATGGTGTTTGTTGAGTTGGCATAGATCGAGATTAGGATTTGTCACTCGGTATACCGAAGAGGTATCGTTTGGCCCTCTCAGTAATGCTCATCACTATAAGCCTTGCAAGCAATTTGATTAATGATTTAGTTATGGGATGAAGCATTACGGAACGAGTAAAGAGACTTGCCGGTAACGAGATTGAACTAGGTATGATGATACCGACGATTGAATCTTGGGCAAGTAACATACCAATGACAAAGGGAACAATGTATGTTGTTATGCGGTTTGACCGATAAAGATCTTTGTAGAATATGTAGGAGCTAATATGAGCATCCAGGTTCCACTATTAGTTATTGACCGGAGATGTGTCTCGGTCATGTCTACATAGTTCTCGAACCCGTAGGGTCCATATGCTTAATGTTCGATGATGATTTGTATTATGAGTTATGTGATTTGATGACTAAAGTTTGTTCGCAGTCCTGGATGAGATCACAGACATGACAAGGAGTCTCGAAATGGTCGAGAGGTAAAGATTCATATATTGGAAGGTTACATTCATACACCGGAATAGTTTTGGGAAGTGTCGGATGAGTTTCGGAGTACCGAGCATTATCGGACCCCCCCCCCTAGGAAGTTAATGGTCCTACATGGGAATTAGTGGAGAAGAGAGAGGGTCGGCCAGGAGGTAGCGCCCCCCATTGCCAATCCGAATTGGACAAGGGGTGTGGCCGGCACCCCCTCCTTCCTTCTCTCCTCTTCCTCCTTCCCTCCTCCTAGTTGGAATAGGAAAGGGGCGGATCCTACTTGGATCGGGAGTCCATGTAGGACTCCCCCCAATGGCACATCCCCTTGGGCCGGCCTCCTCTTCCCCTCTCCTTTATATATGTGGGAGGGGGCACCCCAAAGGCACACCAAGTCTTCTCTTCGCCGTGTGTGGTGGCCCCCTCCACAGTTACACACCTCGGTCATATCATCGTAGTGCTTAGGCGAAGCCCTACGCCGGTAACTTCATCATCACCGTCGCCACGCCGTCGTGCTGATGGAACTCTCCCTCCTCCTCAACTGGATCAAGAGCTCAAGGGGCGTCATCGAGATGAATGTGTGCTGAATACGGAGGTGCCGTAGGTTCGGTGCTAGGATCGATTGAATCGTCAAGACGTTTGACTACATCAACCGCTTTACTAAACACTTCAGCTGTCGGTCTATGAGGGTACGTGGACACTCTCCCCTCTCATTTATATGCATCTCCTAGATAGATCTTGCATGATTGTAGGAATTTTTTGAAATACTGTGTTCCCCAACAGTGGCATCCGAGCCAGGTCTATGCGTAGATGTTATATGCACGAGTAGAACACAAAGAGATGTGGGCGATAATAGTCATATTGCTTACCAGCAATGTCTTACTTTGATTCGGCAGTATTGTTAGATGAAGAGGCCCGGACCGACATTACATGACCGCGTTCATGAGACTGGTTCTACCGACGTGCTTTGCACACATGTGGTTGGCGGGTGTCTGTTTCTACAACTTTAGTTGAATTGAGTTTGACTACGCCCGGTCCTTGTTGAAGGTTAAAACAACAAACTTGACGAAAAATCGTTGTGGTTTTGATGCATAGGTAAGAACGGTTCTTGCTAGAATCCTGTAGCAGCCACGTAAAACTTGCAACAACAAAGTAGAGGCCGTCTAACTTGTTTTTGCAGGGCATGTTGTGATGTGATATGGTCAAGACGTGATGAGATAGAAGTTTTTGTATGAGATGATCATGTTTTGTAAAAGTTATCGGCAACTGGCAGGAGCCTTATGGTTGTCGCTTTATTGTATGAAAAGCAATCGCCATGTAATTGCTTTACTTTATCACTAAGTGGTAGTGATAGTCGTAGAAGCTATAGTTGGCGAGACGACAACGATACTACGATGGAGATCAAGGTGTCAAGCTGGTGATGATGTTGATCATGACGGTGCTTTGGAGATGGAGGTCAAAGGCACAAGATGATGATGGCCATATCATATCATTTATTTTGATTGAATGTGATGTTTATCCTTTAAACATCTTATTTTTCTTAGTACGACGGTAGCATTATAAGATGATCCCTCACTAAATTTCAAGGTACAAGTGTTCTCCCTGAGTATGCACCGTTGCTACAGTTTGTCATGCTGAGACGCCACGTGATGATCAGGTGTGATAAGCTCTACGTTCACATACAATAGGTGCAAGCCAGTTTTGCACATGCAGAATACTCGGTTTAAACTTGATGAGCCTAGCATATGCAGATATGGCCTCAGAACACTAGGACCGAAAGGTCGAACGTGAATCATATAGTAGATATGATCAACATAGTGATGTTCACCATTGAAAACTACTCCATCTCACATGATGATCGGACATGGTTTAGTTGATATGGATTACGTGATCATTTAGATGACTAGAGGAATTTCTATCTAAGCGGGAGTTCTTAAGTAATATGATTAATTGAATTTTAATTTGTCATGAACTTAGTACCTGATAGTATTTTGCATGTCTATGTTGTTGTAGATCAATGGCCCATTCCCTTAAATTTTAATGCGTTCCTAGAGAAAGCTAAGTTGAAAGATGATGGTAACAACTACACGGACTGGGTTCGTAACTTGAGGATTATCCTCATTGCTGCACGGAAGAATTATGTCCTGGAAGCACCGCTAGGTGCACGACCCGCTGTAGGAGCAACTCCAGGCGTTGTGAACGTGTAGCAGAGCAAATCTGATGACTACTCGATAGTTCAGTGTGTCATGCTTTACGGCTTAGAATCAGGACTTCAACGACGTTTTGAACATCATGGAGCATATGAGATGTTCGAGGAGTTGAAGTTAATATTTTAAGAAAATGCCTGAATTGAGAGATATGAAGTCTCCAATAAGTTCTATAGCTGCAAGATGGAGGAGAATAGTTCTGTCAGTGAACATATACTCAGAATGTTTAGGTACCACAACCACTTGACTCAACTGGGAGTTAATCTTCCTGATGATAGTGTCATTGAAAGAGTTCTTCAATCACTGCCACCAAGCTACAAAAGCTTTGTGATGAACTATAATATGCAAGGGATGGATAAGACAATTCCCGAGCTCTTCGCGATGCTAAAGGCTGCGGAGGTAGAAATCAAGAAGGAGCATCAAGTGTTGATGGTTAACAAGACCACTAGTTTCAAGAAAAAGGGTAGAGGGAAGAAGGGGAACTTCAAGAAGAACGACCAGCAAGTTGCTGCTCAAGTGAAGAAGCCCAAGTCTGGACCTAAGCCTGAGATTGAGTGCTTCTAGTGCAAAGGGACTAGTCACTGGAAGCGGAACTGCCCCAAGTATTTGGCAGATAATAAGGATGGCAAAGTGAAAGGTATATTTGATATAGATGTTATTGATGTGTACCTTACTAATTCTCGTAATAGCGCATAGGTATTTGATACTGGTTCAGTTGCTCATATTTGCAACTCGAAACAGGGGCTACGGATTAAATGAAGATTGACTAAGGACGAGGTGACGATGCACGTGGGAAATGGTTCCAAAGTCGATGTGATCGCCGTCGGCATGCTACCTCTGCATCTACCTTCGGGATTAGTTTTAGACCTGAATAATTCTTATTTGGTGCCAGCGTTAAGCATGAACATTATATATGGATCTTGTTTGATGAGAGACGGTTATTCATTTAAATCAGAGAATAGTGATTTTTCTATTTATACGAGTAATATATTTTGATTGCTCAATGCTATATTATCTACTGTTTTGGGCAATACTGGGCTTTATTTTCCACTTTTATATTAATTTTGGGATATCACAATATCTCTTATTTTAATTAATGCATTTGTATACTTGGTAAAGGGTGGAAGGCTCGGCCTTATGCCTGGTGTTTTGTTCAACTCTTGCCGCCCTAGTTTCCATTATACCGGTGTTATGTTCCATGATTTTGCGTTCCTTACGCGGTTGGGTGTTATGGGAACCCCTTGATAGGTCGCTTTGAATAAAACTCCTCCAGCAAGGCCCAACCTTGGTTTTACATTTGCCTAACAACCTAAGCCTTTTTCCCTTGGGTTTCCG
>NC_057803.1:335720487-335773280 GCF_018294505.1 Triticum aestivum
GTAGCCTACGGGGCCACCTCGTGGCAACTTGAGGGCTGGTTTTACTCGTAGCTTGACCTATCCGGTGTGCCCTGAGAACGAGATATGTGCATCTCCTATCGGTATTTGTCGGCACATCGGGCGGCTTTGCTGGCCTTGTTTTACCATTGTCAAAATGTCTTGTAACCGGGATTCCGAGACTGATCGGGTCTTTTCGGGAGAAGGAATATCCTTTGTTAACCTTGAGAGCTTGTGATGGGCTAAGTTGGAACACCCCTGCAGGGTATAAACTTTTGGGAGCCGTGCCCGCGGTTATGTGGCAGATGGGAATTTGTTAATGTCCAGTTGTAGAGAACTTGACACTTGACTTAATTAAAATGCATCAACCGCATGTAGCCGCGATGGTCTCTTTTCGGCGGAGTCCGGGAAGTGAACATGGTCTTGTGTTATGCTTGAACGTAAGTAGTATCAGGATCACTTCTTGATCACTTCTAGCTTCTCGACCGTTGTGTTGCTTCTCTTCTCGCTCTTATTTGCGTATGTTAGCCACCATATTTTCTTAGTGCTTGTTTGCAGCTCCAGCTCTTTACCCTATCCTTCCCATAAGCTTAAATAGTCTTGATCTCGCTGGTGTGAGATTGCTGAGTCCTCATGACTCACAGATACTTCCAAACTGTTGCAGGTGCCGATGATACCAATGCAGGTGACACAACCGAGCTCAAGTGGGAGCTCAATGAAGATATTGGTCGTTGGTAATTGTCTTTTCCGGTTGATCAATAGTGGAGCCCAATTGGGACGATCGGGATCTAGCATTTGGGGTTGTCTTACATTATTTTTGGTTCCGTAGTCGGACCTTGATTGTACTCTGGATGATGTATGTTTAACTTGTATTTGTGTGAAGTTGCGATTGTAAGCCAACTCTTTATCCCTTTGTTATTCAGTACATGGGATTGTGTGAAGATTACCCCACTGGCGACTAAACCATCGTGCGGTTATGCCTCTAAGTCGTGCCTCGACATGTGGGAGATATAGCCGCATAGTGGGTGTTACAGGTTGGTAATCAGAGCCATCCCCAACTTAGGAGCCCCCTGCTTGATTGAACCGTTGACGTTGTTGAGTCTAGAACAAAAGGTTTTGAGTCTTAGGATTATATATATTGGAGAGTAGGATTCTTTTTACTCCTCAGTCCCTTCGTCGCTCTGGTGAGGCCTCCTGACGTAGAAGTTTTGACTTCCTCTCCTCAAATTTCACGAAAAAAAAATTACGATCACGCGGGTATCTTGGAATCGTTCTGATAGTCTTCTGATGAGAACATTGTTCTTGGTGCCTCCTGACATTTAGGGGTTGTGGCAGTGTCCCGGGAGTTGAGCTCTGAGGTGTTGTCGTCACAATTTTATCATTGCAGTTCTGGAATACCTGAGTTCGCTGACTTCGAAAATCTCTTTTATGAAGTTGTTGGTGAGATAACCTCAATGCCACCCAGTACTGGGGCAGGAGTTCGGGAGTATTTCCATAACTCGTATAACGGATGATTTTCGAAGGTTGAGGTACACGATTTCCGAAGGTTTCTTGGTTATGTGTTGAAGGATGGATACAGCTGGATGTAGGGATTGTTAGTTTGGGTGAGATATTATGCTTCCCCTGTATCCCCAACACCTGATTGCATAACTAGAAAGTTTCGGGAGTTTATAGGTGGGAATTCAAGTAGCTCCTAGAACATCTTTCCGACAGACACATGATACGATATGGGGTCTATCATATGTATTTGTTCCGGCTTATTTTCTAAGACCATCATTCGTTTTGTTTTGGTTTGTGGTATCAAGTTGCTTCAATGTCAAGTGGTGATTCCATACCTTTCCTAAGCGGTGTTCTCATATTTCTATGTGAATACTAATCCTTCGTGACCATCGAGATTGTCTTGTCAATTATTTTTCAACCGGATCGCTTCTCATCAAGATGATCCTATCATTTTCCCCATTCGCGTGATCAAATTTCAGTTCTTCTCAATGGTGTTTGTTTCATCCGTCCCCAAGTTGACTTTGTTTTTCCCGCCCTGCCACCCCTTTTCTTCGAGGACTCAGATTTCCTAATCAAGCATCTTTTATTGATGGGAAGTTTCTCCATTCTTTTCTGTCAATGTTCTCATCCGGTGATTCTCAAGAAGATACAAACGGATCTTCAAGTTCATCATTCTTCGTTCTCTTTCTTCTCCGATTGATTCAAGTAAAGCTTTGTTTATCATATCCTTTCCTCGTTTCTAGTGTTTTCTCATACCGGTGCACGTCTTAATCATCCACTTCTCGCTATTCAATTGTTCCGGAGTGCTAAAGATATCTCGAAGATTCGTGTTTCCACTCTGCATTCGTTCAAGTTCTTTTGAGGATGTTATATCATTCAAGCCATTTAATTCAATTGGTACAATCTCCCTTTCAAGTAATCATGTAATGGTGTTTCTTTTGAGTGGGCCCTTACCCACAGGTCTTTTCCCAGGATCTTACCTGACTCTTCTTTTCCGGAGTTATTCTGAAATTCATTTCAAAGTCTGACGTAAGAATGAGTTATCATCAGTCAAATGTCTTTCTCCTAGATCTTTCAAATTCTTGTCATCGTTGGTTCATCATTTCTAGTCTTCATTGTTCCAGAGTGGCTCATCAATTGTCATGGTGGTTCTCATCATCTTTCTCAAGATTTGAAGACCGAAGAAGAGTTTTTCCTCCAAATCTTATAAGTTATCTCAAAGACGCGAAGTTCAAGCTTGATGCCATCCTCTCATAATTGTTTGCAATTGTGAGAATTCTTTTCACCCATCCGGAGCAATTCAGGAGTCTTTTCATTTTGATTCCCTGGAGCCCATCATCTCAGAATTATTCATTCCAGCTTTCAGCTCTCGTTCTCCAAATCTTACTGGTGCATCATTCAAGTATTCTCTAGTCAGTTCATGATCTCTTTGTTTCACTTGTATCTAAATTCTCTCAAGTATCTTCGTTCCTTTTCCAATTCTTCCTAGCGATACCTTCGTTTTATTTGCTTGTTCTTTTAATCCTAATGGTGGTTCGTCCAACATTCCTCTTCCGTCGTTATCGTATCAATGCATCCGTGCTTTCCAAATCCTACCGGTGGTTCATTGAAGATCTTTCTCAAGTTTGCGCTATATCTATCTTAATCCTTTCTACGAGAATAACTAGTATGCCAAATCCGTTGCTTGTCAGCATCAATTTAAATTCATGAAGGATACGCATAACATACTTCTTATTCTTGCTTCATCCAAATGATGGATTCATTATTCCGGAGTTTGTTCACGAAGAGTAAATTCTTTGGTTCAAGTGCTTCATACTTTTCCTGGAGTTCCAAGATCCCTCAACTATATCACCATGAAGATTCATCTAAATCATTGCAAGGATTCTTTCGTATCATGGGTTCCGGCAAAACCCTCAAGGTTTGAACACTGGGGTGCACGCAATGATCTTCCCCCTACCGATCCACGTCCTAACTCAGCTAAGATCTTACGAACTAACTCGATGAACTCGCAACACAAAGGACACAAGATTTATACTGGTTCGTGCCACCGTTGTGGTGTAATACCCTACTCCAGTGCGGTGTGGTGGATTGCCTCTTGGGCTGAGGATGAATAGTACAAGGGGAAGAACAGCCTCCGGAGGAGAGGTGTTCTTGTGCTTGGAGAACTTGTGGTTGTTCTGGTCTCTCTCGATCTCACCTCTCCAGCTATAGTGGTGGATAGTCCTATTTATATAGGCCATGGTCCTCTCCCCAAATATTAAGAGGGAAGGGAGCCAACAACGGCCAATTCGAAAGGGGACAGCTAGTATAGCTTATCCTGACAAAAGCAGTCTTTGCATGCCAAAGGCTCTGGTGGTGACGCCGTCTTGGGCTCCACGGTGACCTCCGTCTTGCCGTCCTTTTGGTCTTGGTCTTATTGCACTGATATGGAAACCTTTGCATGATGCCTCGATACAGCCATGCATGCGCCTGCTTCCTTAGCACCGAAGAGGAAACAAGGACACTATGCGCGCTGGCGCCCGCCTGGCGCCCGCTTGGCCTTGGTCATCATGGCTCACGTCACTAGAACCTTGCGAGGTTCGCATGGCCTTGAACTCTCCGCCCCTCGCAAGCCATCCTAGTGAGGCCGCTCCTGAGGAGGTCTTGTATCACTTGCCTCGCGAGGTTTGGCCCCCCGCGAGGGTCTTGAGTCCTTGCCGGTGAAGACGGGTCATACGGGCCCGCTCGCAGAGCCACGCCGTGGGCCGCAGGCAGGCAAGTCTGGGGACCCCCATTCCCAGAACGCTGACAGTAGCCTCCAGCCCCAAGGCGCGCTCGGCCTTGGCTTCGAGGCGAAGCCAAAGGCCAAGTGCGAACAGCCGCGGGCCCCAATAGCCTGCAGCCTTGGTCGACTCGTGGCGGTTGATTGGATGTTGGCGCCTTCGCTTCCCCATGCTGCCTTGATACCCGCGTGACTAGACGGCCACCGCGGTCTACACGGTTATTCTTCCATCGCCCCCGCCATTTTCCTCCAATTCCTCTACTTCCCCCCGGACTCCGCTCCTCTTTCCAATCTGACATTAGCTCTGCTCACTCCATTGCCATGGCGCCGACGCGAGCGAATAATGGGAAGAATCCTCTGTCTTCGGCTAGTGCGCCCCCTGCCCCCGAGCCCGGAGTTGGCCGATCGCTGGTGCTCAACGATGAGGCTATGGGCAAGGTGCGTCCCATGCTCGCCTCCAGCTTCAATGAGTGGGGAAAGACAGTGGCTTGGCCTGTGTCTCGTGCTTGCATTGACCGGGCGGCCACTAAGGTCCCCTTCTTCATCGACGCCCTTTGGGCTGGCTTGGTCCCTCCTTTCTCCGCCTTCTTCAGCGCTGTGCTTGCGCATTATCAGATCCATATGCTGCACCTTGATCCTCAATCAGTGACCCTTCTCTCCTTCTTCGCCTTTGTTTGCAAGGCCATGACAGGCATTGCCCCTTCAGTGGCCCTTATTCGTCACTTCTTTTCACTTCACTTGGTTGCTCCCCGGCAGAGCTCAGGATGCCTGAGCTTTCAGGCCGTGGCGGCGATGTCCGGCGCGGGGATTGACTTCGAGCTCCCACCATCCACGAGCGGGTTTTGGACACGGTGGGTATTCGTTGATGTCGGATTGCTCAGCCCCCTGCTCTCTTCTCCGTCAGCGCCCGCTATTCCCAGCTCCGATTGGTGCCATCAAAGGCTTACCGATCCGCGCCTTGCCCCTGTATAGCTCAGGCTGAGGTGGCTCAAGGATCTTGATGTGACTGCACCTATGGTGGTGAAGGAGTTCATCCGGCGATAGATCACCCCTCTTAACAGCAAGGACCACATGAGACTTCAGGAGTCCGGGCTCCCTCTCGAGGCACGGCGAATGGTGCTCGAGGTCCTGACGGGTGTCCCGCTGCCTGATGACATGCCGAGGAAGAGTTGCCTTCTCTACCGCTGCTTGAAGAAGGCGACATTCGCGGAGCAGATGCCCACCTTTGATGAGTGGGGGCTGCATCCAGTCGGTCTCGTGGGGCCTCGTGAGAACCCCATCATCGTGGTTCCTCTTCTTGCTGCTGGCGCCGAGCTCGCCCCAAGTGTGGATGCAGGGCGGCGAGCACCACTGGGGGCTGATGGCGAAGGTGCCGAGATGATGATGCCGCCAGGGCTCCTGAGGAGTCGTCCTCAGGAACTCGTGACTCTTGCCTGGGGCGATGGTTGAGGAGGCGATGCAGCCCACGTCTCCCGAGGCCAGGGCTCCTGAGACTGCCCCTTCAAGCGCTTCTCCTGTTGTGCCTCGTGTTGGCCGCCACGTCCAGCGCTTCGGTCGGCTCCCCTCAGCTTGGAGCTCCTGAGACTGCCCCTTCGAGTGCTTCTCTTGTTGTGCCTCATGTTGGCCGCCACGTCCAGCGCTTCGGTCGGCTCTGCGTGGACTTTGAAAAGCTCCGCAAGAGGAAAGGGTCCCCAAGCAGCGGCACCTTCGGGCTCTTAAAGCGGAGGAAGTACATCGCCGTTGACAAGTAAGTACCTTATCTTGGTGATTTTCCACGTGTTATTTCCCTTCCTAACGATATTTCTTCAGTCTTCCTTACGCCAAGGCCACAAGATCTCCTGAGGAGCAGCCTCCTCACGCCTCGCTTCTCCTGCCAGGCTCGAGCGCTTCAAGCCCGTGCTCTGCTCATGGTGTGGAGTCAACCGGGGAAGCCGGCCCATCGACAAGGTGTCTCGAGCTCGTGCCTTCGCCGTCTTTTCTTCGCCGCCTTGCTCGAAGCACATCAAGCATGCTAAGGGTTGCTCCCCTGGTCGTGGGCAGCGACTGGTTGGCTTCGATCCTGGGGTCTTCTTCAAGCAGCGGGGCTTCACTCGTTTGGGCCCCTCGCGAGGCCCGTCCAGCAAATTCGTGGATGGCAGCCCCCAGCCCCCTGCTGAGAGGGGGCGAGCCACTTCAGGCCCCATCCGCCATCCCTGCGGCAGAGGATGAAGTCAGCAGCATGCTCGAGTCAGCGCGAGAAAGGAGCGCCATTCGCCATGAGCTCTTTCAGGAGGCGATGGGCGCGATGAACCGGCTTGGTGAAGAGCTCGTGGATGTGGAAGCGTTCCTCGTGGCCGAGGGTCTTTGGCTGGTGGAGGAGCGGCATAAGCTGAAGGTCGCCATCAACCTCGGGCGCCACCAGTGCGAGCTTGATAATGCGAAGGCCGAGGCTTCCCTCGCAGCCTCCCGTGAGGCCTTCTCCCGAGCTCTGGAAGAGGCTCGGTAAGCTGACCACCGTCGCGAGGCCGTGGAGAAGCGCATGTGGGCGCTCAAAGCCTGCAGCACCATCTTGGATCAGCAAGTGGAGGCGCGCAGGGCTTCCCTTGCATCGTTGAGGGGGACGCCTGCCGAGGAGGAAGAGATCCGCAAGCGCGAGGAGGCGCTGGCGCTGGAAGCCGTGGAGCGCAGCCTTGAGCTTGAATGGCTGGAGACGAGGAAGCGCCAGGTTGCTCAGGCAGATGATGACATCGGCGTGTGCGAGGCCAGGGCCCAGGAGGAGGTCGATCGCCGCGTGGCTAAGGCTCACGCGGATCTCGAGGGCAGGTATGACCTGAAGCTGAAGCGCGTGGAAGCCGGGGCCGCTGGTAGGACTGCTGCCCTCAAGTCTAGGTTGGTCAAGGTGGAGCAGTGCAAGGAGGCTGCCGCAACCGCCCTGGCCTTGGCGCAGGCTGAGCTGGCTTCCGCCCGCGCTGAGCTGCTCCCTCTTCAGCAGCGGGTCGCCGACGCCAAGTCCATCGCGCAGCAGAACAAGCAAGTGCTTCAGTGGCGGACGTTGGAGCGTGTGCACGCCCCCATGCTCCAGGACCTCAGGAACAGGGCCAACACCGCCCTGGGCCATATCTGCGATGAGAATGCTCTTGATCCCCATGCGAACGACTACGCCAGCCACCTCTGCTTCTTCGCCGACATGGTGACGTGCCTAGAGAGCCGTTCCGAGAGGGCTCGCCAACTTGTCAAAGAAAGGAGCCGCGGCCTGCTCGGACGTGCGTTATCTCGAGTCTTCAGCCACCTCTAGATCACCGACCCAACTTCGACTTTGATGTCGCCATCACTCCCGTACCCGAGGGCATCCGAGGTGACCTTTCATGATGGGTGGAAGACAATGTGGACGCGCTAGTTAGGGCCTTCACTTCTGACGACGATGGGATGGTGGTCGCAGTGAATGCGGGCGATGTGGTCGACGACGGTGATGGCGGCACTGGTGGAGGTGATGGTGATGCCATCGATGGTGGCAGCGATGCCAGTGACGCGTTTGGGGGCGATCCGGGGGATGCGGCGAGCAACATGTCCGACTGATCCCGTGCTTCCCAGCTATTTGTCCTGCCGACAGAAGCTTCGGGCATAGCCCTTGAAGTTGATAGAGCATTTTTTGGAGGGGAAGCCCCTCTTGTAAATGTGCCACTACCTTTATCTTTTTAGGTCGAGTTGAATATGTATCTTTGTGGACCCACGTGCCCTGGGGCGAAGTTGTCATTGCGGTTTACCTTAGCCTGGGCGAGCCCAAACCGGCTCGTGAGGTTGGAAGCTCTGGAGGAACTCGCCGAGACACCCGAGGGGGCCGCGTGATAAGCGAGCGCTAGCCGGGCAATGGCACACGCGTGGCGCGTGTACGTCTTGCTCAGTCCTGCTTGCGAGGGGCCCATGAGGGGGAATGAGCAGGCACGAACTCCGAAATAAGGCAAGAACCAGACAACAAGAAATAGCTCGAACGAGAAAAGGCACCCCCTGCACGCATCAAATGAAAACTCAACTCCAACTTAAATCCAAATCCAGAAGACAAGGCTACAGAAAAGGGTGTCGGTGTACAAAATTAGGGCTCTCCTTTTGACCCCTTTACTTGTGCATTGGCACTCAGAGCCACGCGTCGCGGCCACACTTAGCAGGACAGAGGAGGGAAGCTGGAGAGAAGCCAAGGCACAAGATGACCAAGGCGATGCCAAGACTGGGAGCACAGGAGGGCAAGAGGGCGAGGTGGACTCCCTCGGCAAGATCCTTGTCGAGGCGGCCCCCCGCAGCCCTGGCAAGAGCCTTGCCGGGGCAACTTGCCCGATGCCAGCAGAGTGAACCACCCTTGAGCCCACCGACTCCAACCTAACCCACTGCGTTGGAACCAAGGATCGGGAGGTGCCTCTGTGGTGGCATGCAAATCTTCGTCAAGCTAATAAATATATGAGTTTAGATGAGGACTAGAAGACGGCGACCCTCGGCAGGATCCTAGCCGAGGAAATCCACAAGACCGCCGGTAAGATCCTTGCCGGGGATGACAGCAGCGCCACGGCAAGACCCTTGCCGAGCCCCCAGCCAGACCCTTGCCGAGGGCGTCAGCAGGGCCTCTGCCAGGCTCGCACCAGCCAAGACTATGCCACCGTTTGCATGTAGCTGCCAGCCCAACCAGCTGGGCAGGCACCTGCGTGGCAACATGCAGCTTCCAGGCCAAATCAGCAACCACGTGCGTGGCGGCATGCAGATCTTCCAAAAGGCCCTACCACCGCGCCACCTCAGCTGCCTGCCTGCCTACATGGTGTTGCATGCATCGCCAGCCTGGGCACATGTCGAAGCGAGGCGAAGCGGTGACGGACAGGATGGGCCTCGTTCCCGTCCCCGATAAAGCTAATGGACACCTATGTAGTGCATTTAATGCACTTTGTCCCATAATGCCGTGCGATAAGCTCACGCACTGTAGGCCTTTCCACCTCCTGTGTGACGCTGTGGTAGCCCCTTTTTCCTATAAAAGGAGGCCCGAGGCGACCAGGAGACGGATTCGGCTTTTTGAACGGGACAACCACCATTGCTAGTTCGGAAAGCTCAAGAACACTCAATACATCCACCAAAGCAGGACTAGGGTTTTACGCATCCTCGCGGCCCGAACCTGGGTAAACGATCTGTGTGCTTGCTCCTAAGCCTGCTCTTCTCACGACCCCGCGCCTGCCGGCCATAGAAGCGATCCCAGTGATCCCATAGGTATCGTTCCCACCGACATCTTTGGCGCGCCAGGTAGGGGAATGCAGTTGTGGAAATCTGGTCTAGCAGTTAGCCTAGCGGTTCTTCGTCTCCATGGCTCCCAAGAAGAAGAAGGCCATTGCGATCGGTTCGCCGGGAGCCGGACGACCCATAATGGTGCGGGCGAGCAGCGGGCCGGTTGTGGACAGAACCCGAGGCGCGACCCGCGAGCACCAACATTGCTCTGGCAGTCAGAGCCTGGCAAGCGGCGTGGTTCGTGCGCAAGGCAATGGGCCACACGCCGCAAAATCCATAGATGGAGTTGGGCCCCTCGTAGACGGCGTGGAACCCTCCGGGGGCATCGACGTACCACCCGCGGGCGGCGCGGCGACTGCTACCTCTTGAGCACTGCGTTGGTTTTCCCTCGAAGAGGAAAGGGTGATGTAGCAAAGTAGCGTAAGTATTTCCCTCAATTTTTGAGAAAGAAGGTATCAATCTAGTAGGAGATAACGCTCAAGTCCCACGCACCTACACAAACAAATAAGAACCTCGAAACCAATGCGATAAAGGGGTTTTCAAGCCCTTCACGGTCACTTATGAGAGTGAGATCTGATAGATATGATAAGATAATATTTTTGGTATTTTTATGATAAAGATGCAAAGTAAAATAAAAGGCAAAAGAAATAACTAAGTATTGGAAGATTAATATGATGGAAGATAGACCCGGGGGCTATAGGTTTCACTAGTGGCTTCTCTCAAGAGCATAAGTATTACAGTGGGTAAACGAATTACTGTCGAGCAATTGATATAATTGAGCATAGTTATGAGAATGTCTAGGTATGAGCATGTATATAGGAATCACGTCTGTGACATGTAGACCGAAACGATTCTGCATCTACTACTATTACTCCACACATCGACCGCTATCCAGCATGCATCCCATCTTTTTATCCTCGATGAGTAATGCTTTAAGGAAGATGACATGATGTTTAGGGATAAGCTCATGCAATATGATATAAACCCCATCTTTTTATCCTCGATGGCAACAATACAATACGTGCCTTGCTGCCCCAGCTGTCAGTGGGAAAGGACACCACAAGATTGAACCCAAAGCTAAGCACTTCTCCCATTGCAAGAAAGATCAATCTAGTAGGCCAAACCAAACTAATAATTCAAAGAGACTTGCAAAGATAAACCAATCATACATAAAAGAATTCAGAGAAGAATCAAATATTGTTCATAGATAAACTGGATCATAAACCCACAATTCATCAGATCTCAACAAACACACCACAAAAGAAGCTTACATCGAATAGATCTCCAAGAGAATCGAGGAGAACTTTGTATTGATATCCAAATAGAGAGAAGAAGCCATCTAGCTAATAACTGTGGACCCGAAGGTCTGAAATAAACTCCTCACACATCACCGGAGAGGCCATGGAGTTGATGTAGAAGCCCTCCATGATCAATGCCCCCTCCGACGGAGCTCCGGAAAAGGCCCCAAGATGGGATCTCTCGGGTACAGAAGGTTGCGGCGGCGGAATTAGGTTTTCGTGGTGCCCCTGGATGTGTGGGGGTGCGTGGACTTATATAGGAGGAAGAAGTACATTGGTGGAGCAATGAGGGGCCCACGAGGGTGGAGGGCGCGCCCAGGGGGTAGGCGCGCCCCCCTGCCTCGTGCCCTCCTCAATCGTTTCTTGACACACACTCTAAGTCTCCTGGATCACGTTTGTTGAGAAAATCACGTTCCTGAAGGTTTCATTCCGTTTGGACGCCGTTTGATACTCGTTTTCTTCGAAACCCTAAAATAGAAAAAAACAGCAATTTGGGCTGGGCCTCCGGTTAGTAGGTTAGTCCCAAAAATGATATAAAAATGTAAAATAAAGCCCATTAACATCCAAAATAGATAATATAATAGCATGGAGCAATCAAAAATTGTAGATACGTTGGAGACGTATCAAGCATCCCCAAGCTTAATTCCTTCTCGTCCTCGACTAGGTAAATGATAAAAGAAGAATTTTTGATGTGGAATGCTTTCTAACATATTTCTCAATGTAATTTTTCTTTATTGTGGCATGATTGTTCAGATCCGAAAGATTCAAGATAAAATTTTAATATTGACATAGAAATAATAATACTTCAGGCATACTAACTAAGAAATCATGTTTTCTCAAAATAACATGGCCAAAGAAAGTTATTCCTACAAAATCATATAGTCTGGCTATGCTCTATCTTCACCACACAAAATATTTAAATCATGCACAACCCCGATGACAAGCCAAGAAATTGTTTCATACTTTTTATGTTCTTAAACTTTTTCATTCTTCACGCAATATATGAGCGTGAGCCATGGATATAGCACTATATGTGGAATAGAATGGTGGTTGTGGAGAAGACAAAAAGGAGAGGATAGTCTCACAACAACTAGGCGTATCAATGGGCTATGGAGATGCCCATTAATAGATATCAATGTGAGTGAGTAGGGATTGCCATGCAACGGATGCACTAGAGCAATATGTATATGAAAGCTCAACAAAAGAAACTAAGTGGGTGTGCATCCAACTTGCTTGCTATTGAAGACCTAGGGCATTTTGAGGAATCCCATCATTGGAATATACAAGCTAAGTTCTATAATGAAAAATTCCCACTAGTATATGAAAGTGATATCATAGGAGACTCTCTATATGAAGAACATGGTGCTACTTTGAAGCACAAGTGTGGAAAAAGGATAGTAGCATTGTCCCTTCTCTTTTTCTCTCATTTTTTTATTTGGGCCTTCTTTTTTTCGTCCGGAGTCACATCCCGACTTGTGGGGGAATCATAGTCTCCATCATACTTTCCTCACTTGGGACAATGCTCTAATGATGATGATCATCAGACTTGAATTTCTTACAACTCAAGAATTACAACTCAATACTTAGAACAAAATATGACTCTATGTGAATTCCTCCGGCGGTGTACCGGGATGTGCAATGATGCATTAGTGACATGTATGAAGAATTATGAATGGTGGCTTTGCCACAAATATGATGTCAACTACATGATCATGCAAACAATATTACAATGATGAATCATGTCATAATAATGGAACGGTGGAAAGTTGCATGGCAGTATATCTTGGAATGGCTATGGAAATGCCATAATAGGTAGGTATGGTGGCTGTTTTGAGGAAGGTATATGGTGGGTTTATGATACCGGCGAAAGTTGCGCGATATTAGAGAGGCTAGCAATGGTGGAAGGGTGAGAGTGCGTATAATCCATGGACTCAACATTAGTCATAAAGAACTCACATACTTATTGCAAAAATCTATTAGTTATCGAAGCAAAGTATTACGTGCATGCTCCTAGTGGGATAGATTGGTAGGAAAAGACCATCGCTCGTCCCCCACCGCCACTCATAAGGAAGACAATCAATAAATAAATCATGCTCCGACTTCATCACATAACGGTTCACAAGTATTTCTCATATTCACAACTACTCAACTAGCATGACTCTAATATCACCATCTCCATATCTCAAAACAATTCTCAAGTATCAAACTTCTCATAGTATTTAATGCACTTCTACAAAAGTTTTTATATTAAGGCAAATTTCCATGTTTTTCTAAAGGAATTTCAAAATAATATAAGTGAAGCATGAGAGATCAATTATTTCAATAAAATAAAACCGCCGACGTGCTGTAAAAGATATAAGTGAAGCACTAGAGCAAAAACTATATAGCTCAAAAGATATAAGTAAGCACATAGAGTATTCTAATAAATTTCAAATCATGTGAGTCTCTTTCAAAAGGTGTGTACGGCAAGGATGATTGTGGTAAACTAAAAAGAAAATACTAAAATCATACAAGACTCACCAAGCAAAACACATATCATGTGGTGAATAAAAATATAGCTCCAAGTAAAGTTACCAATAGACGAAGATGAAAGAGGGGATGCCTTCCGGGGCATCCCCAAGCTTAGGATTTTTGGCGTCCTTGAATTTTACCTTGGGGTGCCATGGGCATCCCCAAGGTTAGGCTCATGCCACTCTTTGTTCCATAATCCATCAACTCTTTACCCAAAACTTGAAAACTTCACAACACAAAACTCGAAATAGAAAATCTCGTCAGCTCCCTTAGCGAAAGAAAACAAAACACCACTTAAAGTTACTGTAATGAACTCATTATTTATTTATATTGGTGTTAAAACTACTGTATTCCAACTTCTCTATGGTTTATAAACTCTTTTACTTGCCATAGATGCATCAAAATAAGCAAACAACACACGAAAAACAGAATCTGTCAAAAACAGAACAGTCTGTAGTAATCTGTAGCTAACACAACTTCTGGAACCCCAAAATTCTAAAATAAATTGCTGGAAGTGAGGAATATATCTATTAATCATCTGCAAAAATAACTAACTAAATAGCAATTTCCAAATAAAAATGGAAGCAATTCTCGTGAGCGCTAAAGTTTCTGTTTTTTACAGCAAGATCAAAAAGACTTTCCCCAAGTCTTCCCAACGGTTCTAGTTGGCACAAACACTAATTAAACACAAAAAAACAACCAGAACAGAGGCTAGATAAATTATTTATTACTAAACAGGAGAAAAAAGCAAGAAATAAAAATAAAATTGGGTTGCCTCCCAACAAGCGCTATCGTTTAACGCCCCTAGCTAGACATAAAAGCGAAGATAGATCTAGGTATTGCCATCTTTGGTAGGCAATCCATAAGTGGCTCTCATAATAGATTCATATGGTAATTTAATTTTATTTCTAGGAAAGTTTTCAATGCCTTTCTTTAATGGAAACTGGAATTTAATATTCCCTTCCTTCATATCAATAATTGCACCAATCGTTCTAAGGAAAGGCCTACCAAGAATAATAGGACATGAAGGATTGCAATCTATATCAAGAACAATGAAATCTATGGGTACATAGTTCCTATTTGCAACAATAAGAACATCATTAATTATTCCCATAGGTTTCTTAATAGTGGAATCCACAAGGTGCAAATTTAAAGAACAATCATCAAAATCACGGAAACCTAGCAAATCACACAAAGTTTTTGGAATCGTGGAAACACTAGCACCAAAATCACACAAAGCATAAGACTCATGATATTTACTTTTAATTTTTATGGTAGGTTCCCACTCATCATAAAGTTTTCTAGGGATAGAAACTTCCAACTCAAGTTTTTCTTCATAAGATTGCATCAAAGCATCAACGATATGTTTAGTGAAAGCTTTATGTTGACTATAAGCATGAGGAGAATTTAGCACGGATTGCAACAAGGAAATACAATCTATCAAAGATCAATTATCATAATTAAATTCCTTGAAATCCAAAATAGTGGGTTCATTTCTATTTAAAGTTTTAACCTCCTCAATCCCACTTTTAACAATTTTTGCGTCAAGATCTAAAAACTCCAATTTTTAGAACGCCTTCTAGGTAAAGGTGGCTCATCTTAAGTCCCTTCATTATCAAGATTCATATTGAAAAACAAAGATTTAATAGGGTACACATCAATAACTTTTAGATCTTCATCTTTATTATCATGAAAACTATAAGAACACGCCTTCACAAAGCAATCTTTCTTAGCACGCATGCTAGCGGTTCTTGCTTTGCACTCATCAATGGAAATTCTCATGGCTTTGAGAGACTCGTTGATATCATGCTTGGGTGGAATAGATCTAAGTTTCAAAGAATCAACATCAAGAGAAATTCTTTCAATGTTCCTAGCCAACTCATCAATCTTAAGCAATTTTTCTTCAATCAAAGTATTGAAACTCTTCTGAGAAGTAATAAATTCTTTAATATTAGATTCAAAATCAGAGGGTATCTTATTATAATTTCCATAAGAATTGTCGTAGGAATTACGATACTTATTAGAGGAATTACTAGGAAACGGCCTAGGATTAAAATTACCTCTATACGCGTTATTACCAAAATTGTTCCTACCAACAAAATTCACATCCATAGATTCATTATTATTCTCAATCAAAGTATACAAAGGCATATCATTAGGATCAGTAGGAGCACTCTTATTAGCAAACAATTTCATAAGTTCATCCATCTTTCCACTCAAAACATTAATTTCTTCTATCGCATGCACTTTTTTATTAGTAGATCTTTCGGTGTGCCATTGAGAATAATTACCATAATATTATCTAGCAGTTTAGTAGCTTCTCCTAAAGTGATTTCCATAAAAGTGCCTCCCGTGGCCGAATCTAAAAGATTCCTAGAAGCAAAATTCAATCCGGCATAAATTCTTTGTACAATCATCCAAAGATTCAAACCATGTGTAGGGCAATTACGTATCATTAACTTCATTCTCTCCCAAGATTGTGCAACATGTTCATGATAAAGTTGCTTAAAATTAATAATACCGTTTCTAAGAGAGATGATTTTAGCGGGAGGAAAATACTTAGAGATAAAAGCATCTTTGCATTTATTCCATGAATCAATACTATTTTTAGGCAAAGACGAAAACCAAGCTTTAGCATGATCTCTAAGGGAAAAAGGAAATAGCTTTAGTTTAACAATATCATTGTCCACATCTTTCTGTTTTTGCATATCACATAAATCAACAAAGCTATTTAGATGGGTAGCGGCATCTTCTCTAGGAAGGCCGACGAATTGATCTTTCATGACAAGATTCGACAAAGCAACATTAATTTCACAAGATTCAGCATCGGTAAGAGGAGCAATCGGAGTGCTAAGAAAATCATTGTTGTTGGTATTGGTAAAGTGACACAATTTAGTATTATCTTGAGCCATCGTGACAAGCAAGCAATCCAACACACATGCAAACAAGAAACAAGAAAAAAGGCAAATTGGGAAAGAGAAGGGGATGGAGAGAGATGGCGAAAGGAAAAGGAGGGCGAATAAAACGGCAAGGGTGAAGTGAGGCAAATGGCAAACAATGTAATGCGAGGGATACGAGTTTGTGATGGATACATGGTATGTCTTGACTTGACTTGGCGCGAATCTACCGGGCAACGGCGCCAGAAATCCTTCTTGCTACCTCTTGAGCACTGCATTGGTTTTCCCTTGAAGAGGAAAGGGTGATGCAGCAAAGTAGTGTAAGTATTTCCCTCAATTTTTGAGAACCAAGGTATCAATCCAGTAGGAGATCACGCTCAAGTCCCACGCACCTACACAAACAAATAAGAACTTCTCAACCAATGCGATAAAGGGGTTGTCAATCCCTTCACGGTCACTTACGAGAGTGAGATCTGATAGATATGATAAGATAATTTTTTTGGTGTTTTTATGATAAAGACACAAAGTAAAATAAAAGGCAAAAGAAATAACTAAGTATTGTAAGATTAATATGATGGAAGATAGACCCGGGGGCCATAGGTTTCACGGGTGGCTTCTCTCAAGAGCATAAGTATTACAGTGGGTAAACGAATTACTGTCGAGCAATTGATAGAATTGAGCATAGTTATGAGAATATCTAGGTATGACCATGTATATAGGCATAACGTCCGCGACAAGTAGCCCGAAACGATTCTGCATCTACTACTATTACTCCACATATCGACCGCTATCCAGCATGCATCTAGAGTATTAAGTTCATAAGAACAGAGTAATGCTAAAAGGAAGATGCCATGATGTAGAGGGATAAGCTCATGCAATATGATATAAACCCCACCTTTTTATCCTCGATGCCAACAATACAATACGTGCCTTGCTGCCCCTGCTATCACTAGGAAAGGACACCGCAAGATTGAACCCAAAGCTAAGCACTTCTTCCATTGCAAGAAAGATCAATCTAGTAGGCCAAACCAAACTTATAATTCGAAGAGACTTGCAAAGATAAACCAATCATACATAAAAGAATTCAGAGAAGAATCAAATATTGCTTATAATTCAGATAAACTGGATCATAAACCCACAATTCATCGGATCTCGACAAACACACCGCAAAAGAAGCTTACATCGAATAGATCTCCAAGAGAATCGAGGAGAACTTTGTATTGAGATCCAAAGAGAGAGAAGAAGCCATCTAGCTAATAACTATGGACCCGAAGGTCTGAAATAAACTCCTCACACATCACCGGAGACGCCATGGAGTTGATGTAGAGGCCCTGTGTGATCAATGCCCCCTCCGGCGGAGCTCCAAAAAAGTCCCCAAGATGGGATCTCTCGGGTACAGAAGGTTGCGGCGGTGGAATTAGGTTTTTGTGCAGCCCCTGGATGTTTGGGGGTACGTGGACTTATATAGGAGGAAGAAGTATGTCGGTGGAGCAACGAGGGGCCACGAGGGTGGAGGGGGCGCCTAGGGGGGTAGGCGCCCCCTGCCTCGTGCCCTCCTCGATCGTTTCTTGACGCACACTCCAAGTCTCCTGGATCACGTTTGTTGAGAAAATCACATTCCCGAAGGTTTCATTCCATTTGGACTCCGTTTGATATTGCTTTTCTTCGAAACACTAAAATAGGGGGAAAAAGCACAATTTGGGTTGGGCCTCCTGTTAGTACGTTAGTCCCAAAAATGATATAAAAATGTAAAATAAAGCCCATTAACATCCAAAATAGATAATATAATAGCATGGAGCAATTAAAAATAATAGATACGTTGGAGATGTATCAGCGACCTCCAAGACGGCCACTCCGGCGCCCACAGCGCAATCTTCCCAGGTTGTGCGCGACGAGCAGCGTCACCACGCCGGTGAACCTGGACGCCACCGTGGGAAGAGTCATGTGCGTCATCCGCGGGACGAAGGAGGCCAGCATGCCCGCCGAAGTGCTGGCGAGGACGACGCACAGCTGCTGGGCCGTGACAAAGCTCCTTCTAACGTGGTTATAAGTCGAGGAGCGCCACAGTCCATGCAGCTTTCATCGCCGCCCACGCCGGCAGAAGCCTTGGCGCGCGCGCAGCTTCTCCTGGACTTCCCTCCCGCCGTAGAGAAGCTCGGCGAGTGGAGAGCCACTATCCAGAGCCTCGTCGGCATCACCAACAAAGATGAGCCACGGCCGGCGGGGCCCTCAGGCCGGCGCTCCATCGAGCCACTGCATGCTGGCGGTGGAGGGGCCGGAGGCGCCGTGACCACGGTGCACTCTCCTCCTCCATGCCAGCCACCGCGGATGTCGGTCCGTCATGATGACGCTTGTGTTGACATTTCCATAGCGTCGTCCAACCCATGGACCCGCCGCGATCAACGCTAGGTTCTTCAGGAGCGAGCCCATGAAGATGCTCGAACCACCATCGAGCGCCGGCGCGATACGCACCACCAGTCAGATAGGCGGGCAGGGCCCGCTATAGACCACCCAGCACCGGGAGGCTCCGGCAGCCTACCTTATGAGGTGGGTTGCCCAGCCTTTACCCGTGAGCTACGGCAGTTCCAGTGGTCGTCCCACCGCATGTTCAAGCCTGACGTCAGCGAGAAATACAACGACAAGACCCACCCATCAGAGTTGCTCAGCATCTAAACCATCGCGATGCAAGCCGTTGGAGCTCGTGACGACGAGGTGCTTGCCAATTACTTCCCATTGGCCCTGAAACCCAATGTCATGTCTTGGTTGATGCACTTGCCGGCGGATTCCATTTCTTTTTGGTTAGATCTGTGCCACGAGTTCATTGGTGCCTTCACTGGAGGCCACCAAGCTCATGGCCAGGTGACTGATTTGCATATCATTCCCCAGAAGGAAGGTGAAAACCTGCGCAAGTACATACAGAGGTTCAGCCGAGTGCAATACAACATCTCAGATGTTCATCCTGCCGCCGTGATCAGCGCATTCCATTAGAACGTATGTAACCGCAAGATGCGTGAAGAGCTAGCAATGAACAAGGTCAAGGACGTGGCCGAACTTTACGTTCTAGCCGATAGATGCGCCCGGGCTGAAGAGGGAAGGAAGTACCCCGGCGTAGACGCCGGTGCGGAAACCGACTTGTCACATCCCTAGCTTCTGGTGCTGCCTGGTGTGTGCATCATGTTTAAATTCTGAAAACTTGAATTGAGGAATTCAGAAGCCTCAAAACCCTAAATAAAAGAAGGGCAAAAACCCTAAAATCTCATCCATTGTTCCAAAATGCTCTTCTTAGATGTTTAATATTTTTGGCAAGGGTTTTGATCCAAACCAAAAATAATGAACATTTTAAAAAGGATTTATTTTGGGACTTTGAATTTAAATCAATACTATTTTGAATTTGAACTTATATCCAAATATTACTGAATATATGTTCAAATAACTGAAACATTTTTATGTGCTTTGGTATAATCCCATTGTGCTAAATAAAATGTTCAGGGGAATTTTGTCACTGTCTTTGAATTTGTTTTATTTCAAAACAGTGGCAAAAGATTAAATAAAAACAAAACAGAAGAAAAATATGAAACAGAGCAAAGCTTACCTGGCGCTTACCTGTCCAGCCCAGCCGGCCCAGCTTCCCCAGCGGCCCAGCCCGCCACCGCTACCCCCCCTGTCGCCTTCCTCCTCTGCCAGGAGGACGGGCACGCGCCCGGCGCGCGCGGCCACGCGCCCCGGCCACCTCCTCCCTGCCTGGCTGCCTCCTGCTTCCCCCAGCCTCCCTAGCGACGCCACGACGACGCCTCGTGTCCCCTCGCTCCTCTTCCTCCCTCGCTGCTCCCTCTCTCTTCCCCGAACACTCTTCCCCCCCTCCTTTGTTCTCCTCACCGAGCGGAGCCCGTCGCCGCCACTCGCCATAACCACGGCCACCGGGCCTCCCTCGCTCCCCCGACTAGCCCAGAGGCTCCGCCTCGAGCCCCTCTTTCCTCTCCACCGAGCCACGAGGCCCCGGACGCGCTGCAACGCCGCCACCATCGTCGTTTCCGTCGCCGGCCACCGAAGCTCACCGCCGTTGATTCGCGACGTCTGGCGCGTCTCCGAGCCCACTGAGCCACCCTGCTGCCTCTCTATGAGCTTGCCGTCGTTTCCCCTCACCTCTCTCTCTCGCGCGCGCCCTGTAGCCGCCGCCCCACGAGCACCCGAAGCCGCCGTCCGCCATGGCCGGTGAGCTTCATGCTCCCGGGCTCCTCCACCTGCGCTCGTTGCCTTCGAGTGCTCCTGACGACCCCAATAATCCGTAGAGGCCCTCAGCTGACCTCGCCGTGCCGTGTAACGCCGAACCCGAGCATGCCCGAGCTCCGGCCGCCGCTGCCGAGCTCGGGGCCATCGTCTCCGGCCGCCCTAGCTGCTGTTGCTTGCTGAAACGGGCGCGGGTGAGCTCCAGCCCTCCGTAGCCGCTCTCCTCCGTCCATTTGGACGCCGGAGGAGCGAACCCGAGCCCTCCGCCGCGCCTGTTGCCACCGGCGACGAACCGCCGGCGTGTTAGGCCCTGTTGACCAGGGGTTTGACCTCCCCTGGGTCATTTACATGTGGGCTCGGGGCCCTGCTAATTTAGTTTAGATGCTAATTAAATGTTAGCTAACCCACTGACTCACTGACAGGTGGGGCCCAACCCTGTTAATTAACCCAGTTTAGTTTAATTAAATTCTAATTAAACTAATTTCACTGACATGCGGGACCCACTGTCAGGTTTGACTGGACTGTGCCACGTTGACCTGCTGACGTCATCATGACGTCAGGATGACGCAGTAATGTTTTCTGGATTTGTTTTTATTCAGAAAATTTCAGAAAATGCCCTAAACTTTAATAAATCATAGAAATTCAACCGTAACTCCAAATTAAATAAATTATATATGAAAAATTATCAGAAATATTCAAGGAATCCATCTGTACCATTTTCATGCATGTTAGAACAACTTATAGCTGCTGTTTAGCACAAATCAATTAAATGGCATTTGAATAATCACATATGGAGTTTGAATTTGAATCTTGTATTCAAACCAACTTATTTAATCTGTTGCTAGTTGCATTAGCCCAAAACACATTCATTTTGCCATGTCATGATCATGCATCATATTGTGCATTGCATTGATTGTGTTCCCTTCTGTGTTGCCGGTATTTGTCCCCTCTCGATAGACGTGATACCGATGATGTGATCGTTGACACTGATGAAGACTCAATGTTATCTTCAGAAGTGCCAGGCAAGCAAAACCCCTTTGTTCATTCCGATAAAATCCCACTCTCTCGCTCCTGCTCTCTTTTACTGCATTAGGACAACAACGATATATTTGTTACTTGCTGCGGTAGCTGAACCCCTTTATCCTCTGCATGACCTGTCATTGCCACAGTAAATAGATGAAACCCACTAGCATGAGTAGGAGTTGTTTGAGCCCTGTTGTGCCTACTCATTCATGCTTGTTTGTCATGCCTGCTACTGCTTAGAGTTGTGTCAGGTCTGATTTATCCGGGATGAATCAGAGGTGTGTGAACATGTCCTACTGTGTGTGAGCTAAGTGTGTGAACACGATTTAGTAAAAGGTGTCGGTGAGAGGCCATGTAGGAGTACATGGTGGGTTGTCTCATTGAAGCCGTCCTTAGGAACTGAGTTCTGTGTTTGTGATCCATGATTCAGCTACTACCATACATTGGGCCCTAAAATATGACCCCGCTCGACTTCTTATTCACCCTCGTCCTCTGTCCAGGAGTTGGTAGTAGTTTCTGGTGTTTGTAGTATGCTGGAGGCCGTGGACAGCGCTGACCGGAGGGGTGGGCTGTGATGCGGTAGGCACGTGGCCGGGTATACCGGGCGCCCGTTTGGTGTCACGGAACCCTGTTCACATCGTTTGGGGCTGTGAGCAAAACTCCGGCTGGATCTCCTCATGGATGGAACCCGAATAGGCGATAAACCTGGACTAGAGACTTGAGTGTTTAGGTAGGTCGTGGTCTACACCCACGTCGGCTTTCGCTTGAAGTCTGCCGAGCACATGTCGTGTGCAGACGCTAAGTGGTGGAAACATGTATGAAGAAGTACACCCCTGCAGGGTTATCATTATCTATTCGAATAGCCGGATTCCTTGGATATGGAAACTTGGACCCCTTGCATAGTTCATAGACAATTGAAAGTGGATACTCTAAAATACGCAAGATAAGCGTGAGTGCTATGGATGGCGTTCTCGTAGGGAGACGGGAGCGGATCCATAGTGGTGTATTGGTTGGTGAATATGTGGACTCGTGTGCGCCACTTCAAAAGAGTTACTTGCAGTCGTAGTTCAGGATAGCCACCGGGTCAAAGCTGGCTTGCTGCAGTCAAACCCCTCCACCCCCTTGTTGATAATGATGCATATGTAGATAGATCTGATGTAAGTCTTGCTGGGTACATTTGTACTCACGTTTGCCTATTTTTATGTTTTTTGCAGAGAGACTTCGGTCTCGCTAGTAGTTCTGCGTGGACTTCGACGTTTAGCTTGATACCTCAGCTACGATCTTGTGCCCTCAGCAGGATCCGATAGATAGTCAGGCTTCTCAGCCTTTTTCATTTATAGATGTCTGTACTCAGACATGATAGCTTCCGCTTGTGCTTTGATTTGTATGCTCTGATTGTTGGGTCATGAGACCCATGTTTGTAATATCTCGCTCCTCGGAGCCTAATGCGTATAATTACTTGAGTTGTAGAGTCATGTTGTGATGCCATGTTGTATCTGCACATATCGAGCATATTGTGTGTATGTTGTTGAAATGCTTGGTATGTGTGGGATCTGACTATCTAGTTGTTTATCCTTAGTAGCCTCGCTTACCGGGAAATGTCTCCTAGTGTTTCCACTGAGCCATGGTAGCTTGCTACTGCTCCGGAACACTTAGGCTGGCCGGCATGTGTTCTTCTTCATTCATGTGTCTGTCCCTTCGGGGAAATGTCACGCGATGAATACCGGAGTCCTGTTAGCCCGCTACAGCCCGGTTCACCGGAGTCCTGCTAGCCCAGTGCTACAGCCTGGATTCACTCGCTGATGACCGACACGTTCGATGCTGGGTCATGGATGCCTGTCCCTGTAAGTCTGTGCCACTTTGGGTTTACGACTAGCCATGTCAGCCCGGGCTCCTTATCATATGGATGCTAGCGACACTGTCATATACGTGTGCCAAAAGGCGCAAACGGTCCCGGGCTAAGGTAAGGCGACACCCGTGGGAATACCGTGCGTGAGGCCGCAAAGTGATATGAGGTGTTACATGCTAGATCGATGTGGCATTGAGTCGGGGTCCTGACAGCGTTGGTATCAGAGCTTGACTGCCTGTAGGATTATCAAGCCAAACTGGTCGAAGTTGAGTCTAGAAATTCTTTAGTTATATAAGGGAATTGATTGTGGGATGGAACGTAAGGCTCTTTTACTCCTTATACCTTATGCCCTTCTGATCTGAGTCATCTTATATTTCCTACGGGGATTAAGCACTAGGCTATCTCTTCTTTCTATCAGGATCACGTGTTGCTAATCCATAGACTTATAAGATTGTTGATTCAAGCCTCAGTTCAGCTCCTACTATCTTCTGTATGTTAACTGTTGATCTCGAAACCTTGATATTGTGCTTCTGAGTGGTTATGCCACCATTTTGTGAATGTCTCAAATCTTTTCTGAGCATTTACAGTCGTTATGCTGTCCGAGTCATTCCAGGTTTCTAAATAGTCTGATGCATTTGCAAAATCCTTTTCCTCTGGTTTGATGCTCCTTTATGCTAGCTCAATCACACTAATTGTTGGGTTGAGGTATTCTATTGCCTTGACATTATGTTGGAGTTACTATTATGGCCCTAGGCGTTTAGGGAGTCACCTAGTAATCTAGCAATGTTTTGTGTTCCCAGTGTGATGATTCTGGCCATCATTCTCGAAAGCATCCCGTGATGCTACTTAGTAGTAGGTATTCCATTTCTGGGTTTTGAACCCGTGATTCACTCTACTTACTTCATGTCGATAGTGTTTGCTAGTTCCTTCAGGATATTAGTGACTTTGCGATAGTCTTCAAGGTCCGTGGTATTTCCTTCTTCCAAATACTATGAACCGCTTATGGCAGATGTTTATTGGATCAAAAAAAAATCACAATTAGAGTACTCTTGAGGAGTTCCCCATTCATAAATCGTGACTCTGCCAGTTCTATCTTTCTGCATGGGTTATCCGGAAGAAATAAGTGGAATTCGTTCGACATGCTAAACCATGCATCCACAACTCAGAAAATCGTACGTTCCTTTGAGTTGTCCCTCTTTAGTTGTCTTCTGACCCTCGTCTATCAATTGATAGTCAAGGGTATGCATACATTCGTTTATCGATGCCTATTACTCTTGTGGTCCGTCAAGCCATTCTATCGCAGAATGACTGGGAGAAACAAACTCCAGTACCTCATCCATATCTAGGATTGGGTCAAAGTAGTTGTATTCCGCAGATCAAATGCCAATCCAGCTTTTGGTTTTGTTCTACCTTGGAGTATTACCCCCTTTATGTTAGAATTGTCATGAGAACTGCACCAACTCTCATGAATTTTGACGTAGTGATACTTCTCACCATCATTAGTCATTCCTCGGCCCTCGTGTTGATGCAACCGGAATGCCGACAAATGAATCATGGTGTGTGAATTCAATACTCCTAGCAACCTTGTTGCCTGGTAGTTAATGGATAATAATTTCATTCTTAGCGTGTTGGTTTTTGAATCATCCTTCTAAGACTGATCGTGCTACCTAGTCCTTGTTCTCGGTGCACTCCTTGATCGATGAGTTAGGATTATTTCAAATCTTCGCTCTATTGATCATATCGTCTAGCCTCAAAAAGCAAGATTGTTCTCGAGCCTAGTAACATATCGGTGCTTCGTGATTTTCCGAAGATCTTCTCGGAAGTATTACCAGGTTGTCACCTGACCGCTGTGTTGAGCTCGTGATCAAGTTGGTTTCTTGTGAACCACCCTTCTCCAAGAATCTGTGTTGGATATCCCTGAGCTAGTTGGTTAAGCTAGACAACAACTTGGAGAGTTGGAAGATAAAAGCTTGCCTGACTTAGTTCGTTCCAAAGGGATATTCTTGTGTAGGGTGTGCTGAAGAAAGATGATATCTTCAACGATTGGTCCTTGTGATCAGTTGTTGGACCTATTGTCTTATCAATCCTTTGATTTGAGTGTGGGCTATCGTCAAATCAAATCAGTACCAACGATGCTCGTAATGTTGTCTTATTCGTGGTTGATCCCTCGAGCATACACCATTACATCTTTGGTCTGACCAATGCTATCACCGTGTTCACTTAACTATGGAATTCCTTTTAAAAGGAAACCCAGATGAACTGTTGTTGTGCCCGTTGACAACATCCTTGTCTTCTCCATAATTCTGCTGAACATTAAGCTAGTGTTGGAAACTTTTGAAGCATTTTCTTCATGCTAGCTCATGAAGTATTTGTTTGATGGAAGGAGTGACTTCCTCTTATACACGAGCATTTGGTGAAAGTTGCCACCGTGAATTTGAGAAAGATTGTTTGTTTCCTTTGGAATCATCCCAAATCAGTCATGCACACGTGCGAAGTATTCTGTAGTCTGGCAACTTGCAACCTTCATTCGATATGTGTCCCTAGCACACTAAGCCACTGATTGACTTGTTCCAGGAAAAGAAGTCTATGCTTGGGATCTAATCCATGGACTTGCGTAAAGACTTCGATATCCTCGATGATGGTTCTCCACCTGAACTCGGTAGTGTTTAATTATAAGACTGCTGCGTGGCCATGCTTGTCTGGGACAACGTGTTCGCATGTTTGTAGCAGAACCAGCTCATGTTTTGGGGCTTACTATCGTAGCTCACTCCTCGAGAATCCCGCAACATTATCTCGTCGATTTGTGTTGCAAACTTTCATTTTTCTTTCTAGACTTGATGAGTCTGGGATATCCTGACACCAACCAGATCTGAATCTCAGGCAGATGTGATGGTTGGAACATTTCCCAAGAATTTTAATATTGGTCTCTCAATAACCGGCAAGGTGGATGTCGTGGCCAACACACCCATCCGGTAGACCTATTATTATAGTATCTTGTTTGAGGAAGTTGGCCACCTCCCCATAAGGATTTCGTAGGATTTACCTCCGTAACTGTTCCTTATGGATTCTATTGCTCCCGGAGTCCGACCTTTACTTGATGTTCTAGTTAGCAAACCATATCTAGGAATGGGTTACACTAGCACGTTAAGGAGAACATTAGAAGCGGAGTGCTAAATGTCTCTCGGTCGATCATCCAGATTTTGTTTCCTTGGCCTCGCTAGGGTGAAATCTGAGTTGATGTTATCTTCCTATGCATCTGCCTCGTCCATCGTTGTTCATCATGGTGGTATGTTGTGTTGCCAGGATCCTTGACACGGATGTTGGTAAAACCTTGATGATTGTGGAAATGCTCAAGTTCTTGAGAGCACGCACAAGCGCTACGTGTTATCATCGACTCTAACTGGGTTTGCTCTCAGTTTCCTCGGCAATGCTATGATCTTTTCAAACAGTGAATTCACTCTCTGTTGTTGGGTTCTTCCCCAGTTACCAGAATCATTCCTAGCATTTGCATTTTGTTCCTAGCTTGCACCGCCAATGTGCCATTCTACCATGGGTCTCTTCCATCTCCGGTGATAAGCAAATTCATCCATTACGTTGTCTTCAACAAGGTAATCCACATCATCCAAGTCCAAGTATGCCATTCTACCGACCCCCGCCAGTCGATTGCTGTGATTTGCCTTAGGCTGATATAGAGAGTCTCAATGATCTCTATATCAAAGGTAATTCTTTTTGCCACTTAAGATAATAATCTACGAATCACCCTTCTCCAGGATGTTTCGTCGTGGTGTCATGGCAATTCAACTCCTCGCTACGTTGACAACCGATCGCCACCTTCTTA
Organism: Triticum aestivum; assembly: GCF_018294505.1. NCBI lineage: Eukaryota > Viridiplantae > Streptophyta > Magnoliopsida > Poales > Poaceae > Triticum > Triticum aestivum. Next base: position 335,747,624 of record NC_057803.1, read on the forward strand.
AGTCTGGAATTGTTGTCTACCTAGTGAACCCTCGTCATCCGTTCTTTCCACCCCTCTTGATGTGTATCTCGTGTCTCAACCCGAGAGATGGTCCTATGTCTCATTCCGTGAGTTGTTCGATCTTCGAGAAGATCGACCCTTCTAGAGTTTTCCTTTCCTCTTCTTGTCATGATTAGCTGGAGTTCTCAGAGCAAGACGACAAGACAAAGATGGTGTTCAAATCAACGTTCCTATGAAGTGCAACCTGGATCGTGTAGATTGTGTTAGGTTGCGTTCCCCATCGTCTTACCCTACACTTGAATCTCGGGTCGAGATTCTTGTTTAGTGGGGGTGAGTTGTCACATCCCTAGCTTCTGGTGCTGCCTGGTGTGTGCATCATGTTTAAATTCTGAAAACTTGAATTGAGGAATTCAGAAGCCTCAAAACCCTAAATAAAAGAAGGGCAAAACCCTAAAATCTCATCCATTGTTCCAAAATGCTCTTCTTAGATGTTTAATATTTTTGGCAAGGGTTTTGATCCAAACCAAAAATAATGAACATTTTAAAAAGGATTTATTTTGGGACTTTGAATTTAAATCAATACTATTTTGAATTTGAACTTATATCCAAATATTACTGAATATATGTTCAAATAACTGAAACATTTTTATGTGCTTTGGTATAATCCCATTGTGCTAAATAAAATGTTCAGGGGAATTTTGTCACTGTCTTTGAATTTGTTTTATTTCAAAACAGTGGCAAAAGATTAAATAAAAACAAAACAGAAGAAAAATATGAAACAGAGCAAAGCTTACCTGGCGCTTACCTGTCCAGCCCAGCCGGCCCAGCTTCCCCAGCGGCCCAGCCCGCCACCGCTACCCCCCCTGTCGCCTTCCTCCTCTGCCAGGAGGACGGGCACGCGCCCGGCGCGCGCGGCCACGCGCCCCGGCCACCTCCTCCCTGCCTGGCTGCCTCCTGCTTCCCCCGGCCTCCCTAGCGACTCCACGACGACGCCTCGTGTCCCCTCGCTCCTCTTCCTCCCTCGCTGCTCCCTCTCTCTTCCCCGAACACTCTTCCCCCCCTCCTCTGTTCTCCTCACCGAGCGGAGCCCGTCGCCGCCGCTCGCCATAACCACGGCCACCGGGCCTCCCTCGCTCCCCCGACTAGCCCAGAGGCTCCGCCTCGACCCCCTCTTTCCTCTCCACCGAGCCACAAGGCCCCGGATGCGCTGCAACGCCGCCACCATCGTCGTTTCCGTCGCCGGCCACCGAAGCTCACCGCCGTCGATTCGCGACGTCTGGCGCGTCTCCGAGCCCACTGAGCCACCCTGCTGCCTCTCTGTGAGCTTGCCGTCGTTTCCCCTCACCTCTCTCTCTCGCGCGCGCCCTGTAGCCGCCGCCCCACGAGCACCCGAAGCCGCCGTCCGCCATGGCCGGTGAGCTTCGTGCTCCCGGGCTCCTCCACCTGCGCTCGTTGCCTTCGAGTGCTCCTGACGACCCCAGTAATCCGTAGAGGCCATCAGCTGACCTCGCCGTGCCGTGTAACGCCGAACCCGAGCACGCCCGAGCTCCGACCGCTGCTGCCGAGCTCGGGGCCATCGTCTCCGACCGCCCTAGCTGCTGCTGCTTGCTGAAACGGGCGCGGGTGAGCTCCAGCCCTCCGTAGCCGCTCTCCTCCGTCCATTTGGACGCCGGAGGAGCGAACCCGAGCCCTCCGCCGCGCCTGTTGCCACCGGCGACGAACCGCCGGCGTGTTAGGCCCTGTTGACCAGGGGTTTGACCTCCCCTGGGTCATTTACATGTGGGCCCGGGGCCCTGCTAATTTAGTTTAGATGCTAATTAAATGTTAGCTAACCCACTGACTCACTGACAGGTGGGGCCCAACCCTGTTAATTAACCCAGTTTAGTTTAATTAAATTCTAACTAAACTAATTTCACTGACATGCGGGACCCACTGTCAGGTTTGACTGGACTGTGCCACGTTGACCTGCTGACGTCATCATGACGTCAGGATGACGCAGTAATGTTTTCTGGATTTGTTTTTATTCAGAAAATTTCAGAAAATGCCCTAAACTTTAATAAATCATAGAAATTCAACCGTAACTCCAAATTAAATAAATTATATATGAAAAATTATCAGAAAAATTCAAGGAATCCATCTGTACCATTTTCATGCATGTTAGAACAACTTATAGCTGCTGTTTAGCACAAATCAATTAAATGGCATTTGAATAATCACATATGGAGTTTGAATTTGAATCTTGTATTCAAACCAACTTCATTTAATCTGTTGCTAGTTGCATTAGCCCAAAACACATTCATTTTGCCATGTCATGATCATGCATCATATTGTGCATTGCATTGATTGTGTTCCCTTCTGTGTTGCTGGTATTTGTCCCCTCTCGATAGACGTGATACCGATGATGTGATCGTTGACACTGATGAAGACTCAATGTTATCTTCAGAAGTGCCAGGCAAGCAAAACCCCCTTGTTCATTCCGATAAAATCCCACTCTCTCGCTCCTGCTCTCTTTTACTGCATTAGGACAACAACGATATATTTGTTACTTGCTGCGGTAGCTGAACCCCTTTATCCTCTGCATGACCTGTCATTGCCACAGTAAATAGATGAAACCCACTAGCATGAGTAGGAGTTGTTTGAGCCCTGTTGTGCCTACTCATTCATGCTTGTTTGTCATGCCTGCTACTGCTTAGAGTTGTGTCAGGTCTGATTTATCCGGGATGAATCAGAGGTGTGTGAACATGTCCTACTGTGTGTGAGCTAAGTGTGTGAACACGATTTGGTAAAAGGTGTCGGTGAGAGGCCATGTAGGAGTACATGGTGGGTTGTCTCATTGAAGCCGTCCTTAGGAACTGAGTTCTGTGTTTGTGATCCATGATTCAGCTACTACCATACATTGGGCCCTGAAATATGACCCCGCTCGACTTCTTATTCACCCTCGTCCTCTGTCCAGGAGTTGCAAGTAGTTTCTAGTGTTTGTAGTATGCTGGAGGCCGTGGACAGCGCTGACTGGAGGGGTGGGCTGTGATGCGGTAGGCACGTGGCCGGGTATACCGGGCGCCCGTTCGGTGTCACGGAACCCTGTTCACATTGTTTGGGGCTGTGAGCGAAACTCCGGCCGGATCTCCTCATGGATGGAACCCGAATAGGCGATAAACCTGGACTAGAGACTTGAGTGTTTAGGTAGGTCGTGGTCTACACCCACGTCGGCTTTCGCTTGAAGTCTGCCGAGCACATGTCGTGTGCAGACGCTAAGTGGTGGAAACATGTATGAAGAAGTACACCCCTGCAGGGTTATCATTATCTATTCGAATAGCCGGATTCCTCGGATATGGAAACTTGGACCCCTTGCATAGTTCATAGACAATTGAAAGTGGATACTCTAAAATACGCAAGATAAGCGTGAGTGCTATGGATGGCGTTCTCGTAGGGAGACGGGAGCGGATCCATAGTGGTGTATTGGTTGGTGAATATGTGGACTCGTGTGCGCCACTTCAAAAGAGTTACTTGCAGTCGTAGTTCAGGATAGCCACCGGGTCAAAGCTGGCTTGCTGCAGTCAAACCCCACCACCCCCTTGTTGATAATGATGCATATGTAGATAGATCTGATGTAAGTCTTGCTGGGTACATTTGTACTCACGTTTGCCTATTTTTATGTTTTTTTGCAGAGAGACTTCGGTCTCGCTAGTAGTTCCGCGTGGACTTCGACGTTTAGCTTGATACCTCAGCTACGATCTTGTGCCCTCGGCAGGATCCGATAGATAGTCAGGCTTCTCAGCCTTTTTCATTTATAGATGTCTGTACTCAGACATGATAGCTTCCGCTTGTGCTTTGATTTGTATGCTCTGATTGTTGGGTCATGAGACCCATGTTTGTAATATCTCGCTCCTCGGAGCCTAATGCGTATAATTACTTGAGTTGTAGAGTCATGTTGTGATGCCATGTTGTATCTGCACATATCGAGCATATTGTGTGTATGTTGTTGAAATGCTTGGTATGTGTGGGATCTGACTATCTAGTTGTTTATCCTTAGTAGCCTCTCTTACCGGGAAATGTCTCCTAGTGTTTCCACTGAGCCATGGTAGCTTGCTACTGCTCCGGAACACTTAGGCTGGCCGGCATGTGTTCTTCTTCGTTCCTGTGTCTGTCCCTTCGGGGAAATGTCACGCGATGAATACCGGAGTCCTGTTAGCCCGCTACAGCCCGGTTCACCGGAGTCCTGCTAGCCCAGTGCTACAGCCTGGATTCACTCGCTGATGACCGACACGTTCGATGCTGGGTCATGGATGCCTGTCCCTGTAAGTCTGTGCCACTTTGGGTTTACGACTAGCCATGTCAGCCCGGGCTCCTTATCATATGGATGCTAGCGACACTGTCATATACGTGTGCCAAAAGGCGCAAACGGTCCCGGGCTAAGGTAAGGCGACACCCGTGGGAATACCGTGCGTGAGGCCGCAAAGTGATATGAGGTGTTACATTCTAGATCGATGTGGCATTGAGTCGGGGTCCTGACACGACTCTACCGACGAAGACACTGCCGCCCCGATGAAGAAGGGCCAGCGTCGCAATAGGAAACGCAAGGACAAGACCGTGCTTGCCGTCGAGGGATCCGGCGACACCAGCGCCGCCAAGTAGGCCAAGGCAGACGACCCCACCAAGGAGATTGCCGGGTGTGCCGCTTGCCGGGCCTTGGCGGCTGCCGACAAGCCAGGGGGCTCCGACAAGCAGTACTGCAAGATCCACCACACCAAAGCCACGACCTCCAGAACTACCGACTAGTTAAGCTGCTTGCTGAAAAGCAAAAAGCCGAATATGAGAGGCGGGACAAGGAGAAGGGTCGGGATGGTGCCAAAGGATCCAGCAAGAAGCGTGGTTGCCAAGGAGGTCGCCACGGCAAGGATAACCAGCAAGAGAGGCCCGCCTGGGGCCGCGACAAGAAGCAGGAAGACGATGATCATGACGAGGACGACGGAGGCCATGTGCATCGATGGCGGCGCCTCGCTGCACACTTCTCACTGCCAACTCAAGTAGTGGGCGCGTGAGATTACAGTAGCAGAGCCATCATTTGACACTCAGAAGCCACTGAAGTGGTCTAGCACGCCCCTCATATTTGACGCCGAGGACTACCCTGACCGCATGACTGCGGTCGGGTGTTTGTCATTGTTGGTCTCACCAACGATACCAACCTCAAGGTGAATAAGATGCTGGTTGATGGTGGGGCCGGCCTCAACATGATCTCGCCCATCGTGATCAAAAGGCTGCAAATTCCTGATGGAAACCTTGAGGAAACGGGTACGTTTCAAGGGGTCAGCCCGGGAAGGAGCCAGCCGAAGGAGAAGGTCACATTGCCCGTGACGTTTGGAGGTGAGTTGAACTACAAGACGGAGAGGATCGTCTTCAATGTGGCCGAGACCCCCTTGCCCTACAACAGGATCCTCGGTCACCCGGCACTAGCCAAGTTCATGGCGGCGTCGCACTACGCCTGCAATACGCTAAAGATGCCTGGGCCGATGACCATCATCATTGTCCCTTCCGACAAGAAGGATGTGCTGATCTGCGCTGACCAACTCTATCGAGAAGTAGTTGTAGCAGCTGCCGCCAAGGCATCTGCTCCTGCCGTTGAGGCCCCGGGAGGGAAGAAGAAGACCGACAGGACCTCTCGCACCCACTCCGGCAAGCGCACCTCTTCGGAATGTTGTGCTACCGTCGAGGACGTGCCCGAGAGCTCTACCAGCAAGAGCAAGAAATCCAGAGCTGCACCACCAGAGACCAAGAGGGTGTCTGTCAGGGACGATGGCACGGGAGGGACTTTCACCATAAGCTCCACCCTCGACGACAAATAGGAAAGCGCGCTTGTCACTTTCCTATGGGAGAATGTTGATGTGTTTGCGTGGCAAGCATCCGACATCCCCGGCGTTCCGTGGGAAGTGATTGAGCACCACCTTGCTGTCTGTCCCCATGCGCGACCCGTCAAGAAGAAGGTCAGGAAGCAAGCTTTGGAACGACATGAGTTCATAACAGAGGAGATCAGCAAATTGGAAGCGGCAGGTTTGGTGAGAGGAGTGCTCCATCCGACGTGGTTGGCCAATCTGGTGGTGGTGCGCAAGGCATTGTCCTATCAAAACACAGTGCCAAAGAAGAATTTTTTGGTGTTGATAAGGGCAAGTGGAATTTGAATTTGGAGAGCTATGCTCAATTTAATGCCTAGGAGCTTCATGCAGGCTATTTGAACTGCCTCCACACCAGCCGTAACTTTGAAGCTAGCTTGGTCAACCTGATGAAGGAGCGCTTTGAGGTAAACACAATCATCTTCTTCATAGAAATATATCTCAGCCGCCATGTCTACTTGATATGATAATTTTGAATATGTTGTAGATTTTAAACATTCTTGTTGAACTTGATATCCATGTCAAAGCCTGTTAGAACTGCAGAATCAACAAGTAGCCCCCAAGGGCCGGCTTAAACTGTATAGCTAAAGCCGGGTCTTCAAAATATGGCTTGCAATTTCACATACATAGCTCGCCAGGGCCGGCTTATACTGACAAGTTAAGCCGGATCTTCAAGTCACAACAAAATGTTTTGCACCTGTAGCCCCCAAGGGCCGGCTTAATCATCATGAATAAGCAGGGACTTATCACCATTACTATGAATAAAATCTAGCTGCGTAGCCCCCATGAGTCGGCTATAGTCATAGCAGTGTAGCCGAGTCATCATAGAATTGTTTTCAAAAAAAGAGCAATATGCATTAGCCCCCAAGTGCCAAGTGAAATACCTGTATTATGCTTGGGACATCAAATAACATGATCATAATGCTTCCTATCTTATTCATGTTGTAGGCTGAATTAAGCATAAAGGAATCCCAGGTCAATGATGTGAGGGCCAACATTGAAACCCAACAATCTGAGACTTCAAAAGCCAAATCAGAGCTAAAGACTACGTTGGAAAACATTGAGCAGTTGAAACAAAACTTCAGTACTGATAAAACCGGTTGGGAGACCGAGAAGGCAGCTCTATTAAAAAGAGCAGAGGATGCTGAAGCAGCACTTAAATTGGCAACTGACGAATTGTCCGGTTTACGGCATCAAATCAACAGCATGACGTCGGCCATCTTTGGTAAGTAGCAAAAAATATTCCCCTTTACACAAACAATATATCATAATCATCTGCATGTTTACCAAGAATTTTACTGATGTAGGCTCCCAAAGCACCAAGCTGGGTTCAGACATGCCCATCAAGCTTAAGGCTGTCTATACTCTGGTAGAGCAGCTATACACTGGTGCTCTCTGCTACTACTCATAAGAAACAACCGCCCTCCCTCATCAAGGAAACACTGGAGAAGCTATTGGTGCTACCCCAAAGAATTGAAGATTTAAAGCGATTAGCCGCCAAAGCCGGCGCCATGACCGCCTTAAGCCAGGCGAAGGCATGGCAAGCAGATCTTGATCCAGAAGATTTGGCCAATGGCAGCCCTAGTGTAAAAGAAGACGGGTCTCCCTTTAGCGCTGATGATTTTGCAAAAATAGCAAGGGAAATGCGTCCATTAGCAAGCAAGCTGGCCGAAGACACAGATCTATCCCAATATCAGGCGGCTTATGTTGCTGAGAACAAGAAGGTGAAGGCACCGGTTCATTAGGTGGTGGATCTCATCCCGCCGACTCGTAAGCACACCTTCGCTCCTGACATTGATCCATCAAGTCTTATAGATGACGAGGCTATGTTTAGAGCTTTGGCCGGTATCAACTGGGCTACGTCTGACTTCCAGCCAATGGGTAACCAAGGAGAAGAAGAAGCAGTGCAGGATGACCCGGAAGCTTCGACTAGCCAAGACTAGAAGTCTTAATTCATGAGTCGGTTTACCAACCATAGCATTTGGATGCTGTGTGTCTCAAAAATACTTATTTTTTTGTGGCCATATGATGCCTTGTAATAGGCTAGTTGAAAAACCATGATCTGTGATGCCATCATGTGTGCTTATTTCCATAACACTGCCGATTTGTCATTTGAAGATCTGCCACTTAAGCTTATAAGGTCATTAATTATGCAGAGCATGCTTATCCATTTTTCCTGCACATAAGCAGATAACAAGTGCCATGGCGGTTTACCCCAGGGCGGGTCACAATACCCCACATAAAAACCACTGGTGACTGAATAGTCCATAGCCAGGGAGGGTTTATCAAAAACCTCATATAATTACAGCAAAATAAATATCATACCTGTGATATTTATTCATACTATCGGCTTATCATGCGACGTGCAGTAAGGGTAACAGCCCAAAGTCTTAAAGCACAACGCCCTGTTCAATTTATTCATACCGCCAGCTTACAACGCCATATGTAGGAAGGGCAACATCCCAAAACTTAGAGCACATAACTCTAAGTACATAATCATCATACTGGCGACTTAAAGTCCAAAGCTAGGCCAGGTTAACAAAACTCCGGATAGATTCATATATAAATCATAAGGCAACATGGCCCTAATCAAGTTTTAACCATAGTACCAAAGATGAATCTCAAAAAATGTTCAACCCAAATATAAATCAGAAAAACAAGGTGTTCATAGGCTGCCAAGCCTCAATGCCAAGTGCTATTCAAGGGCGGCACAGTCGCTGAGTTAAAACTAAATTCAAACCCGTAAACCGGACCTCACATGACCAATCGTCGTTTTAACTTTGACAAATTCAAGGTCTTTATAAGATTGATTGTCAAGAGTATGACGAGTCATTCCAGGATTACCTGGTCGGAGTGCCAGGCAAACAAAGGCAGGATAACCCGGATTTTTCGTGAATACACCTAGCGTCCAAGCCTATTACAAGGGACAATATAGCTCTGTTCATTAACAAGGAGCCCCCAAGTAATATTTCATTCCAGGCGTGTAAGCCGGATCAGTAGGGTAGTCATAGCTATGCTCAATGAGCAGGAAGCCCCCAAGTAATATTTCATTCCAGGCGTATAAGCCGGATCAATAGGTTAGTCATAGCTATGCTCAATGAGAAGGAAGCCCCCATGCATTGTGCAATCAAGGCATACAAGCCGGATCAAGAGGGTAGTCATAGCTATGCTAAATGAGCAAGAAGCTCCCAAGTGATCTTATGAAGAGACAATAAAGACTTAGATTTTAGAAATGAAACGACAGAGGCCCTGAAATATCAGGGATGTCGGCTTTATTATACTAGTCATTAATATACATACATTGGTAAAAATATGTACATCACAAGAGCTAGTGGCTTAGGTGTAACAAGGCCAAAGATGAGCAATATTCCACGGCCGGTGGGTCTCCTCCACCGACGTGCGTGAGTCCTTATGGTCTCGAACATCGATAAGATAGTGTGACCCATTGTTCAGATTTTTGCTGACCACAAAGGGCCCTTCCCAAGGTGGGGATAGCTTGTGCATGTCAGTTTGATCCTGGATGAGTCGGAGCACCAAATCTCCTTCTTGAAAGGTCATGGTTTTAACCTAGTGGCTATGATAACGATGGAGATCTTGCTGGTAAGTCATAGAATGAGCCGCCGCAAGCTCACGCTCCTCATCCAACAGGTCAATAGCATCCTGATGTGATTTTTCATCATCAGCTTCAACATAAGCCGCCACACGGTGCGAGTCGTGACGAATGTCACTAGGGAGAACCGCCACTGCTCTATAAACCATGAAGAAAGGCGTGTAACCCGTAGATCTATTGGGGGTGGTATTGATACTCCAAAGTACTGAAGGTAACTCCTCAACCCAACAACCTGGCATCCTCTGCAAAGGGACCGTAAGCCGGGGTTTTATACCTCTCAAAATTTCTTGATTGGCTCTTTCTGCTTGGCCATTCGACTGGGGGTGATCCACCGATGATACATCAAGACGAATATGCTATTGTTGACATAATTCTTTCATAGCACCTTTTTGATGAATTGAACCTCCGTCCCTGCATCACACTTACTGACCGGCTCTACCTCAACCCACTTTGTAATTTGTCAACCACCACCAAGAGGTGGGTCTTTTTATCTTCGGATCTTTTAAAAGGTCCAATCATATCCAGCCCCCAGACTGAAAACGGCCAAGTAATTGGAATCATCCTCAATTCTTGAGCCAGCACATCAGCTCGTCTTGAAAATTTCTGACAACCATCACATTTGCTGACCAAAAACTCTGCATCAGCATGAGCCGCCAGCCAATAAAAACCATGACGAAAAGCCTTGGCCACGAGAGATTTAGAGCCGACATGATGACCACAATCTCCTTCATGAATCTCTCATAGAATCTCATGGCCTTCCTCAAGAGAAACGCAACGTTGAAACACCCCCGTGACATTGCATCGGTGCAACTCTCCATTGACAATAGTCATTGACTTAGACCGTCCGGTTATCTGCCAGGCCAAAGTTTCATCTTCAGGTAACTCACCCCGGGTCATATAAGCAAAATATGGAACTGTCCAACCAGGAATAGCATGAAGAGCCGCCACCAACTGTGCCTCCGGGTCAGGAATAGCAAGATCTTCCTCCATAGGCAATTTGACTGAAGGATTATGCAGAATATCAAGGAAAACATTAGGTGGTACCGACTTACATTGGGACCCTAGCTGGCTCAAAGCATGAGCTGCCTCATTTTTCCTACGATCAACATGTTCCACTTGATAACCTTCGAAATGACCAGCAATAACATCAACCTCTCGACGGTAAGCCGCCATTAGTGGGTCTTTAGAATCCCAAGTTCCCGAAACTTGCTGAGCCACCAAATCTGAGTCGCCAAAGCACCTTACCCGGCTTAGATTCATCTCCTTAGCCATCCAAAGACCGTGGAGCAAGGCTTCATACTTAGGTGCATTGTTAGTACAAGGGAACATCAACCTTAAAACATAACAAAACTTATCACCTCATGGGGAAGTCAAAATAACTCCAGCCCCAGAGCCTTCCAACTGCCTGGATCCATCAAAGTGAATAGTCCAATATGTGCTATCTGCCTTCTCCTCAGGCATCTGCAATTCTGTCCAATCATTGATGAAATCCACAAGTGCTTGGGACTTGAGGGCTGTGTGAGGCATATATTTCAAACCATGGGGTCCAAGCTCAATGGCCCACTTGGCTACCCGACCTGTGGCCTCTCTGTTTTGAATAATATCCTCTAAACGAACAGAACTAACCACAGTGATGGGATGACCAAGGAAATATTGCTTGAGCTTATGACTAGCCATGAACACCCGTATACCAGCTTCTGCCAATGTGGATACCTCTGCTTGGATTCAATGAGTACCTCACTGATATAATAAACCAGGCGCTGAACCAGATGTTCCTTGCCTCCTTCCTTCCATTCCACCACAATCGCCACACTGACGGCTCGGCCATTAGCAGCCACATATAACAACAATGGCTCCTTATCAATAGGAACTCCAAGGATCAGCGGCTCAGCCAACTGCTTTTTCAATGCCTCGAATGCCTGATCAGCAGCATCACTCTAGACAAAGTGATTTGTTTTCTTCATCATCTGATACAGAGGGATATCTTTTTCTCCTAACCGGCTCATGAACCAGCTTAAGGCCACAATACAACCCGCCAGACGCCGAACATCATTAATACACTCCGGTTTAGCCAAAGAGGTAATAGCCTTGATTTTCTCTGAGTTAGCTTCAATGCCTCTTTCAGAAGCCAAAAAACCCAAGAGCTTGCCTGTTGGCACACCAAAAACACACTTGGCCGGGTTAAGCATCATCTTGTAAACCCAGAGATTGTCAAAGGTCTCTTTCAAATCATCTATCAAGGTATCCTTCTTCCTAGATTTCACAACAATATCATCCACATAAGCATGAACATTGCATCCAATCTGATCATGAAGGCAATTTTGAACACACCGCTGGTAAGTCGCCTAGGCACTCTCCAAAAGGCATAGACACATAGCAGAAGGCTCCAAAGGGAGTGGTGAAGGTTGTCTTCTCCTGGTCCTTAACAACCATCTTGATCTGAAGATACCCGGAATAAGCATCCAGAAAACTCAAACGCTCACAACCCGTCGTAGCATCAATAATCTGATCAATACGAGGAAGAGAAAAAGGATCAGCCGGGCAGGCCTTATTAAGGTCTGTGTAATCCACACACATGCACCAAGTGCCATTTTTCTTAAGCACCAGTACTGCGTTAGCCAACCATTCAGGATGAAAAACTTCAACAATGAACCCAGCTGCCAAGATCCAAGGCCACTTCTTCACCAATGAACTCAGCGAGTTCCCTCAGTACACCTGGCATGTCTGAAGGCTTCCATGCAAAGATGTCCCAGTTCTCATGGATGAACCCGATGAGCGTGCTTTCCTATTTCGGATCTAGATTAGCACTGATATTGAACTGCTTGGATGAGTCGTCAGGAACAAAATCAACCAACTTAGTGGCATCTGCTGATTTAAACTTCAACAGAGGGTCATGCTCCGTGGTTGGTTTCTTCAAAGGTGTCATATCTGCCGGGTCAACATTATCCTTGTAAAAATCAACTCTTCTATTGCACAAACAGACTCGGCATAAGCACCATCGCCCTCTTCACACTCTAAGGCTATCTTCCTGTTCCCATGTACTCTGATAGTGCCCTTGTGACCCAGCATCTTAAGCTGCAGATAAACATAACAAGGCCTTGCCATAAACTTAGCATAAGCCGGCCGCCGGAACAAAGCATGATAGGGGCTATGGATCTTGACCACCTCGAAAGTCAATGTCTCAGCTCTGTAGTCACGATCATCACCAAAGGCCACTTACAAAACTATCTTACACACTGGATACGCTGACTTACTAGGCACCACTCCATGAAAAATAGTAGAGGATGGCTTAAGATCCTTATCAGTTAAATTCATATGGCGGAAGTTATCATAATAAAGGATATTGATGCTGTTGCCTCCATCCATGAGCAATTTAGCGAACTTGTAACCTCCAACCCGAGGCGCAACCACCAAAGCCGAGTGACCCGGATTGTCAATCCGAGGCGGGTGATCCTCAGGCCTCCACACAATAGCATGTTTGGACCATCGCAAGTATCAAGGTATTACCGGCTCAACTGCGTTGACTGCCCTCTTATGAACCTTCTGGTCTCGTTTACATAAACTTGTGGTAAACACATGATACTGACCACTATTCAACTGCTTTGGATTACTCTGATAACCCGACTGCTGCTACAGATTCCCTTGACTAGATTGTTGATTGAAGCCGCCTTGAATGCCTTGGCCCTGGAAACAAGAGTTTGAGCCGCCACCACCAAAGTCAGGCCCGTGAGAGCCGGGCCCTAAGCCGCCATTCGGGCCATGATTATTATACCAAAACTTGGAATTCCTATACTCCCTCATGGTGAAGCAATCCTTCCACAGATGATTGGCCGGCTTTTCTTGCGTACCATGCTTTGGACAAGGCTGATTCATCATCGCCTCAATGTTAAACTTTGAGCCTCCAAGCCGCGGTGGCTTGCCCTTACGGCGCTGATTATTGTTCTGCGTATTGGTGTTGGCCACAAAGTCTAAACTACCTCAGCTTTGCGCTTATCGTTGCCACTTTGTTCTGCCGTATTATGCTACTGCCCTTTCGTATTACCGCTCTTCTTTCCCTTACCAGTCTTTTCCTCATCAGACTCAGGGTCTTTAGTACTATCAGAGTCGGCATATTTGACGAGAGCCGCCATGAGCTCTCCCATATCATTGCAGTGATGTTTAAGCTGCCCCAATTTCTCCTTAAGGGGAAGGAAACGACAATTTTTCTCCAACATCAGGACCGCTGAACCGGCGTTGATATTGTCTGGTGAATGTATAACGGCCAAGATATAGCACACCTAATTAGTTGTTGATTCACCCTCACCCTGGACGCAAGAATCCAGATCAAGAATCGACATAGGCTGGTTGGATGTGTCTTTGAAATTTTGAATGAAACGTGCCTTCAACTCAGCCCATGACCTGACTGAATTAGTGGGCAACCCTTTCAGCCAAGTATGTGCCGGCCCATCCAAAATCATGGTGAAGTACTTGGCACATGTCACATCATTAAAATCCAACATCTCCACCACTATCTCGTAACTCTCGATCCAGGCCTCTGGGGGCTGATCCGCAGTGTAATCAGGCATCTTACGAGGGCCCTTGAAATACTTAGGCAAACGCTCGTTGCGCAGAGATGGCACTAAACATGGCACACCCAAGGTTCTAGAGGTCACTCCTGCCACCACAGACGTTGACGGATAAACCGGAGATTGCTGTTGAGCCGCTAGTTGAGCTGCCAACTCAACCTTCCGACGCGCCCTACCCTGATCCACCAAAGTCTGGGCATCGACACCACCGCGCGGCGGGTCATGGCTACGAGGTTGGTTATGGTGTTGCTCACTACTTGGAACTGCTGGCGAGTCAATATGTCTACTATAACTTCGACTCAGATGAGGGGTCGAGTGAATCCTTTGACAGTTGTACAAATAAGCCGCCTGTTGGGCCATTGCTGTCTGAAGAAGTTCCCTGGTCCTCCGCGTCTTTATCACAGCTGGAGACTCACCTTCAATGGGGAGAGCCGCCAATCGTGTTGCCGCAGCGATCATATTATCCAGAGGGTTAGAATAATGACCCAGCGGTGTCGGAACATGCTGAGGCGGAGTCATATCCAAACAAGGCAGATCCATAGTACGCGACTGAACCGATGCTCTAGTCACTTGCGCCTCAACCGCCCGGTTCACCATGGGCGGGTCACTGGTGTTGGGTTCTTTAGTAGGGTGCATCGACTGCAAATTAAAATTTTCCTACGCGCAGAACAACCAAGAACATGCTATGGGAGATGGATCACAGTTCGTTACCACTAGACGCGCAGTGTCGTGCAGCCGAAGAAGAGTTGGGGCAGCGCGTCTGCGTGAATCGTCTCCTCCTCGTCCAATCTCCCTCGAACAGCCAATCGCCGGATCCTACGTACAAATTCGCCGGAGCGGCGCAGGTGCACCGCCTCTAATGGTATCCGTGCGTGTAGGAGGAACATCGTGCGGCAGACTGCTAGGTATGATCACACAACCGGCGGTGAGTGGAGGTGTCTATTCGCAACACATGCAAACCCTAGTGACAGCGCGAAGCGATCAATCCATGAGTGTGCGACACATCCACTTTATATAGGCATCCGTCGTGGGCTCAACACTTGGGCCTCGCACGGACACTAAACCCCATAAGTCTACTCGGCCACAATACGAATACAGCTCGGATCACATCCGACCAGTGTCCTCAGATCTGACCTCATAGGTTCCTCCCCTTAAGTGCGCGAGCCCTTAGGTTCAAGCCGGCTTGGTCGCAGTTCGGATCACCTCCGAACTGCATGGTTGGTAGCGGCCCCTAGCAAGGCATGCCGAACACCAAGCAGACTATGAAGCTGGTTAGGCGAACCTGTACATCATACTTCCATTCCTTTTGCCACATGATATACGTTGTCGGGCTCAAGGCGAGTCTGTCATCCTTGTGCTAGCCCAACCCCTTTCTCGTTCTAGTGATGTCGACCACAAACAATATTATCACATAACCTTTGTCACATGGCCATGCTTATCCTGGTCGGATCACATGAGGGGCCCAGAGTATATCTCTCCTTATCAGAGGGGCAAATCCCATCTTGCTTGACCATGTCTCGCAGCATGGGTCTGGACAAGCTAGAAACCTACCTTTGTAACTACCCGGTCACGGAGTAGAATTTGGTTGGCCCAAAGTCTGTCACCATCCCGAGTACATGCGCCAGCTCGGGTCTTAGGACATAGAACGTATGTTGTACTAAAGACTCAAAGATGACATATCGTTGAGTCTCATAGTTGGGTCTCTCCGACTCGCACCTTATCTCGACTCGGATCTGACTACGTCGAATCCGACCAGATCCTTCCAAGTCCATATTATCCGGTTAGCATCTTTGTGCCCCATGGCTAGTGAGACCAAGCCATCGACCGTGTTATATGCTAGTCTAGTTGGTTGCGCGTCCACACAGCCCTTTCGACTAGGGACCTTTTAGGACAATCATCATACGGTGCTTAGTCCCACAAACAAGTCACGTACTTGTTGATACACATCATTGATAATGTCAAAGGACTATCTTTATTCATAAACACATAGGAAATATCATCATACATGATTGCCTCTAGGGCATATCTCCAACAACTGGTCCATGCCCAGGTGTGTTGAAAAGGTTTCTTGCATCATACTCTAGAGGTAAGCGACTCTGGTGCCTCCTTCTCATGATGACATTTTAAGCGTTTTGATCCATGGTAAGCCGGAAAGACTCTGCATGAATCCGTTGTGCCTGAGCATCCAAAGCAGCTCGCTCCGTGGCCATCCTAGCGTTTTCAGTTGCTAGATCTTCCTTGGCTTGAGCCATCTCATCTCGTAGCTTCGCCACATCCGCCTTATGCTGTTCTTGAGTGTCTGGGGTTACCTCCACCCGCATCAAAGCCACCAAAGCATTCAACAATTTGGTCAGAACCTGAGCCGGCGGGCGCGCAGGGCTGCTAGCCCCGGCCGTCGCTGCAACCGTTGAGCCGGAGGTCATGGTTGTGGCGGTCTTCGAGCCGAGCACCGGCTGTGTACCGGCCATGAAGATTGCAACCCTGTTCGGCGGCTCATGGGGGTCCAGAATACTGTCACCATCGGAATAGCCCCCAAGTCGGCTGTCCTGTAATTGATGCATTGAATTGGTCTCACCGGTTGATGACTCACCATCAGAGTGGATGGCCATCTCACCACTAGACACAAAATCCTTCCTCAAATTCCGCCCCATGGATGAACCTAATAAAGGCATGCTTCACAGCGGTTTGAACCTTGCCGGGTCGTGCATGTTGAGCCGTCTTGATGATGTCGGTGCAGGTGTCCGGCTCAGGGCCCGGTTCGCCGATCTTGCCGATGAAGACGTGGATTCTGTCGAAGGGGACCCGGTACCCGTACTCGATTGAGTCAGCCTTGGGACCCCAGCCTGCGTCGTCGATGTAGAGTTTGCCGCGACGACTCTTGGTCATCTGGCCCACGGCGTATCCCTTGAGCCCTGGGAAGCTGCCCTTCAAGAACTCGAAACCACCATGCGCTGGCCCCATGGTGGGCGCCAACTATCGTGGATTTAACGTGGCAGATGCCCTAGCAAAAGGACTTAGATGTGGAGCCATCACGATGTAGTTAGCTTGAAGGGGTTAATCGAGACAAAGGACACAGAGAGTCTATACTTGTTAGGCCCCTCACAACGAGGTAAAGGCCTACTCCCGTTTGGAGTTGTATTGCTTCTGTTTCGATTTCCAGGGAGATAATACGCTTGACCTAGTTCTCAATCTCTTGTTTCTTGTCCTCAACCTGCCGTCAGGTCACCCCTTTATATACATAGGTTGATGCCCGACGGCTTACAGAGTCCGGCCGGCTCATACACAATGTGTCCGGCTCGGTGACTAACTAAGTCGCCAGTGGTATGACCTGGCCCCTCCTGGGTGGGTCATACCCAGTAGTTATATCCCCAACAAGATTGGACCCAATGTTCATGCTTATGTGGATGATACTGTTGTTAAGTCCGGGAAGAAGTAGACTCTATTGGATGATTTGAAAGAAACCTTTGACAATCTCCGGGTCTACAAGATGATTCTTAACCCAGGCAATTGTGTTTTCGGTGTACCTATAGGCAAGCTTTTTGGTTTTCTGGTCTCTGAGAGAGGTATTGAAGCTAACCTAAAGAAGATTAAGGATATTAGTTCATTGGCTAAGCCGGCACGTATCAATGACGTCCAGCATCTGGCGGGTTGTATCGCCGCCTTAAGGAGGTTCATAAGCCACCTGGGAGAGAAGGCAATTCCTCTATATCAGATGATGAAGAAAATAGACCATTTTGTGTGGAGTGACGTGGCTAATGAGGCATTTGAGGAACTCAAGAAGCAGGTAGCTGATCCGCCCGTCCTTGCAGCTCGCATTGAGAAAGAGCCCTTGCTTTTATACGTGGCGGCTAACAGCAGAGCTGTTAGTGTGGCGATTGTGGTGGAATCAAAGGAGATGGGTAAGGAATACCCAGTACATAGACCGGCTTATTATGCCAATGAGGTCTTAATTGAGTCTAAACAGCGATACCCACATTGGCAGAAGCTGGTATAAGGGGTGTTCATGGCAAGTCGCAAGCTGAAGCACTATTTTCTTGGCCATCCAATTACAGTAGTCAATTCTGCTCCTTTGGGGGGTATTATTCAGAACAGAGATGCTACAGGCCGACTGGCTAAATGGGCCATTGAGCTTGGACCTCATGGTTTGAAGTATGTGCCAAGGACAGCTATCAAATCTCAGGCTCTTGTGGATTTCATCAATGATTGGAAGGAGTTACAGACACCGAAGGAGAGGCCTGACAACACATATTAGACTATTCACTTTGATGGGTCCAGACAACTAGAAGGCTCAGGGCTCAGGTGATAAATTTTGTTATGTTTTAAGGTTAATGTTTCCATGTACTAACAATGCGACTGAATATGAGGCTCTGCTCCACGGTCTTCGGATGGCCATGGAGATAAATTTAAGTCGGGTCAGGTGCTTTGGCGACTTAGATTTAGCGGCTTAGTAGGTGTCAGGCACTTGGGACTCCAAAGACCCACTCATAGCGGCTTATCGCCAGGCGGTTAACAATATAGTTGGTCATTTCAATGGTTATCAAGTGGAGCATCTTGATAGGAGGAAGAATGAGATGGCTGATGCATTGAGCCAGCACAGGTCTCAACGTAAGCCGTACCTCCCAATGTATTTCTTGATGTGTTGAATAATCCTTCAATCAAATTGCTGTCAGAAGAGGATCTTGCTATTCCTGACCCAGAGGCGCAGTTAGTGGTGGCTCTCCATGCTATTCCTGATTGGACAGTTCCATACTAGGCTTATACGACCCGGGGCGAGTTAGCAGAGGATGAAACTTTGGCCAGACAGATAACCCGGTGATATAAGTCAATGACTATAGTCAATGGAGAGTCACACCAATGCAGTGTCATGGGCATGTTCCAGCGGTGTGTTTCTCCTGAAGAGGTCCACAAGATCTTAAGGGAAATCCATGAAGGTGATTGTGGTCATCACGCCGTCTCTAAATCTCTAGTGGCTAAAGCCTTTCATCATGGATTTTATTTGTTGACGGCTCATGCTGATGCCACGGATCCTGTCAGTAAGTGTGATGGCTGTCAGAAGTTTTCTCGATAGGCTCATGTGCCGGCTAAAGAATTGAGGATGATTCCAATTTCTTGGCCGTTTGTAGTCTGGGGGATTGATATGGTTGGACCTTTCAAGAGGTCTAAGGACAAGAAAACCCACCTCTTGGTGCCGGTTGATAAATTTACCAAGTGGGTTGAGGCAGAACCGGTCAGCAAGTGTGATGCAGCAATGGCGGTTCAATTCATAAAGAAAGTAATCTTCCGTTTTGGTTACCCTCATAGCATCATAACTGACAATGACACTAATCTGTCTAAGGGTGCTATGAGAGACTTCTGTCAACAGGAGCATATTCATCTTGATGTCTCCTCAGTGGCTCATCCACAGTCTAACGGTCAAGTTGAGAGGGCTAATCAAGAAATCTTGAGAGGTATAAAACCCTGGCTTATGGTTCCTTTGCAGAGAACACCGGGTTGTTGGGTCGAGGAATTACCTTCGGTACTTTGGAGTATAAACACTGAAGGAAATATGCCCTAGAGGCAATAATAAAGTTGTTATTTATATTTCCTTATATCATGATAAATGTTTATTATTCATGCTAGAATTGTATTAACCAAAAACTTAGTACATGTGGGAATACATAGTCAAACAAACTGTCCCTGGTATGCCTCTACTAGACTTGCTCGTTAATCAAAGATGGTTAAGTTTCCTGACCATAGACATGTGTTGTCATTTGATGAACGGGATCACATCAGAGAATGATGTGATGGACAAGACCCATGCGTTAGCTTAGTGATACGTCTCCAACGTATCTATAATTTTTGATTGCTCCATGCTATATTATCTACTATTTTGGACATTATTGGGCTTTATTATCCACTTTTATATAATTTTTGGGACTAACCTATTAACCAGAGGCCCAGCCTAGAATTGCTGTTTTTGCCTATTTTAGGGTTTCGAAGAAAAGGAATATCAAACGGAGTCCAAATGGAATGAAAGCTTTGGGAACGTGATTTTCTCACCGAACATGATCCAGGAGACTTGGACCCTACGTCAAGAAATAAAGGAGGAGGCCACGAGGTAGGGGGCGCGCCTACGCCCCCCCCCCCCCCAGGCGCGCCCTCCCCCCTCGTAGGCCCCCTGTTGGTCCACCAACGTACTCCTTCCTCCTATATATACCTACGTACCCCAAACGATCAGATACGGAGCCAAAACCCTAATTCCACCGCCATAATTTTCTTTATCCACGAGATCCCATCTTGGGGCCTATTCCGGAGCTCCACTGGAGGGGGCATCTATCACGGAGGGCTTCTACATCAACACCATAGCCTCTCCGATGAAGTGTGAGTAGCCTCAGACCTTCGGGTCTATAGTTATTAGCTAGATGGCTTCTTCTCTCTTTTTGGATCTCAATACAATGTCCCCCCCCCCACTCTTGTGGAGATCTATTCGATGTAATCTTCTTTTTGCGGTGTGTTTGTTGAGACCGATGAATTGTAGGTTTGTGATCAAGATTATCTATGAACAATATTTGAATCTTCTCTGAATTCTTTTATGTATGATTGGTTATCTTTGCAAGTCTCTTCAAATTATCAATTTGGTTTGGCCTACTAGATTGATCTTTCTTGCAATGGGAGAAGTGCTTAGCTTTGGGTTCAATCTTGCGGTGTCTTTTCGCAGTGACAGTAGGGGCAGCAAGGCACATATTGTATTGTTGCCATCGAGGATAACAAGATGGAGTTTTCATCATATTGCATGATTTTATCCCTCTACATCATGTCATCTTGCTTAAGGCGTTACTCTGTTTTCATGAACATAATACTCTAGATGCATGCTGGATAGCGGTCGATGAGTGGAGTAATAGTAGTAGATGCAGGCAGGAATCGGTCTACTTGTCTTGGACGTGATCCCTATATACATGATCATACCTAGATATTATCATAACTATGCTCAGTTCTGTCCATTGCTCAACAGTAATTCGTTCACCCACTGTAAAATACTTATGCTCTTGAGAGAAGCCACTAGTGAAACCTATGGCCCCGGGGTCTATCTTCATCATATTAAACTTCCAATAGTTAGTTATTCCCTTTGCTTTTTACTATGCTTTTATTTTACTTTGCATCTTTATCATAAAATACCAAAATATTATCTTATCATATCTATCAGATCTCACTCTCGCAAGTGACCATGAAGGGATTGGCAACCCCTTATCGTGTTGGTTGCGAGGAGTTATTTGCTTTGTGCAGGTACGAGGTACTCGCACGTAGCCTCCTACTGGATTGATACCTTGGTTCTCAAAAACTGAGGGAAATACTTACGCTACTTTGCTGCATCATCCTTTCCTCTTCAAGGAAATCCAACGCAGTGCTCAAGAGGTAGCACTTAGCATTATGATCATTTAGTTTTAGTGCTATTGCTTTCTTCATGACTTATACATGTTCCTCTGACTATGAGGTTATGCAACTCCCGAATACCGGAGGAACACCTTGTGTGCTATCAAACGTGAAAACGTAACTAGGTGATTATAAAGATTCTCTATAGGTGTCTCTGATGGTGTTTGTTGAGTTGGCATGGATCGAGATTAGGATTTGTCACTCTGTATACCGAAGAGGTATCGTTGGGCCCTCTCAGTAATGCTCATCACTATAAGCCTTGCAAGCAATTTGATTAATAATTTAGTTAAGGGATGAAGCATTACGGAACGAGTAAAGAGACTTGCCGGTAACGAGATTGAACTAGGTATGATGATACCGACGATTGAATCTTGGGCAAGTAACATACCAATGACAAAGGGAACAATGTATGTTGTTATGCGGTTTGACCGATAAAGATCTTTGTAGAATATGTAGGAGCCAATGTGAGCATCCAGGTTCCACTATTAGTTATTGACCGGAGATGTGTCTCGGTCATGTCTACATAGTTCTCGAACCCGTAGGGTCCATATGCTTAATGTTCGATGATGATTTGTATTATGAGTTATGTGATTTGATGACTAAAGTTTGTTCGAAGTCCTGGATGAGATCACGGACATGACGAGGAGTCTCGAAATGGTCGAGAGGTAAAGATTCATATATTGGAAGGTTACATTCATACACCGGAATGGTTTTGGGAAGTGTCGGATGAGTTTCGGAGTATCGAGGATTATCGGACCCCCCCCTAGGAAGTTAATGGTCCTACATGGGAGTTAGTGGAGAAGAGAGAGGGCCGGCCAGGAGGTAGCGCCCCCCATTGCCAATCCAAATTGGACAAGGGGTGTGGCCGGCACCCCCTCCTTCCTTCTCTCCTCTTCCTCCTTCCCTCCTCCTAGTTGGAATAAGAAAGGGGCGGATCCTACTTGGATCGGGAGTCCATGTAGGACTCCCCCCTATGGCACATCCCCCTTGGGCTGGCCTCCTCTTCCCCCCTCCTTTATTTATGTGGGAGGGGGCACCCCAAAGGCACACCAAGTCTTCTCTTCGCAGTGTACGGTGGCCCCCTCCACAGTTACACACCTCGGTCATATCATCGTAGTGCTTAGGCGAAGCCCTACGCCGGTAACTTCATCATCACCGTCGCCACGCCGTCGTGCTGATGGAACTCTCCCTCGTCCTCAACTTGATCAAGAGCTCAAGGGGCATCATCGAGATGAATGTGTGTTGATACGGAGGTGTCGTAGGTTCGGTGCTAGGATCAATTGAATCGTGAAGACGTTCGACTACATCAACCGCTTTACTAAACGCTTCAGCTTTCGGTCTACAAGGGTACGTGGACACTCTCCCCTCTCATTTATATGCATCTCCTAGATAGATCTTGCATGATCGTAGGAATTTTTTGAAATACTGTGTTCCCCAATAGTGGCATCCGAGCCAGGTCTATGCGTAGATGTTATATGCACGAGTAGAACACAAAGAGATGTGGGAAATAATAGTCATATTGCTTACCAGCAACGTCTTACTTTGATTCGGCGGTATTGTTGGATGAAGAGGCCCGGACCGACATTACATGACCGCGTTCATGAGACTGGTTCTACCGACGTGCTTTGCACACATGTGGTTGGCGGGTGTCTGTTTCTACAACTTTAGTTGAATTGAGTTTGACTACGCCCGGTCCTTGTTGAAGGTTAAAACAACACATTTGACGAAAAATCGTTGTGGTTTTGATGCATAGGTAAGAACGGTTCTTGCTAGAATCCTGTAGCAGCCACATAAAACTTGCAACAACAAAGTAGAGGCCGTCTAACTTGTTTTTGCAGGGCATGTTGTGATGTGATATGGTCAAGACGTGATGAGATAGAAATTTTTGTATGAGATGATCATGTTTTGTAAAAGTTATCGGCAACTGGCAGGAGCCTTATGGTTGTCGCTTTATTTTATGAAAAGCAATCGCCATGTAATTGCTTTACTTTATCACTAAGCGGTAGCGATAGTCGTAGAAGCTATAGTTGGCGAGACGACAACAATACTACGATGGAGATTAAGGTGTCAAGCCGGTGATGATGTTGATCATGACGGTGCTTTGGAGATGGAGGTCAAAGGCACAAGATGATGATGGCCATATCATATCACTTATTTTGATTGAATGTGATGTTTATCCTTTAAACATCTTATTTTTCTTAGTACGACGGTAGCATTATAAGATGATCCCTCACTAAATTTCAAGGTACAAGTGTTCTCCCTGAGTATGCACCGTTGCTACAGTTCGTCGTGCTGAGACGCCACGTGATGATCAGGTGTGATAAGCTCTACATTCACATACAATAGGTGCAAGCCAGTTTTGCACATGCAGAATACTCGGTTTAAACTTGACGAGCCTAGCATATGCAGATATGGCCTCAGAACACTAGGACCGAAAGGTCGAATGTGAATCATATAGTAGATATGATCAACATAGTGATGTTCACCATTGAAAACTACTCCATCTCACATGATGATCGGACATGGTTTAGTTGATATGGATTACGTGATCATTTAGATGACTAGAGGAATTTCTATCTAAGCGGGAGTTCTTAAGTAATATGATTAATTGAACTTTAATTTGTCATGAACTTAGTACCTGATAGTATTTTGCATGTCTATGTTGTTGTAGATCAATGGCCTGTTCCCTTAAATTTTAATGCGTTCCTAGAGAAAGCTAAGTTGAAAGATGATGGTAACAACTACACGGACTGGGTTCGTAACTTGAGGATTATCCTCATTGCTGCACGGAAGAATTATGTCCTGGAAGCACCGCTAGGTGCAAGACCCGCTGCAGGAGCAACTCCGGGCGTTGTGAATGTCTGGCAAAGCAAAGCTGATGACTACTCGATAGTTCAGTGTGTCATGCTTTACGGCTTAGAATCGGGACTTCAACGACGTTTTGAACATCATGGAGCATATGAGATGTTCGAGGAGTTGAAGTTAATATTTTAAGAAAATGCCCGAATTGAGAGATATGAAGTCTCCAATAAGTTCTATAGCTGCAAGATGGAGGAGAATAGTTCTGTCAGTGAACATATACTCAGAATGTTTAGGTACCACAACCACTTGACTCAACTAGGAGTTAATCTTCCTGATGATAGTGTCATTGACAGAGTTCTTCAATCACTGCCACCAAGCTACAAAAGCTTTGTGATGAACTATAATATGCAAGGGATGGATAAGACAATTCCCGAGCTCTTCGCGATGCTAAAGGCTGCGGAGGTAGAAATCCAGAAGGAGCATCAAGTGTTGATGGTTAACAAGACCACTAGTTTCAAGAAAAAGGGCAGAGGGAAGAAGGGGAACTTCAAGAAGAACGACAAGCAAGTTGTGCTCAAGTGAAGAAGCCCAAGTCTGGACCTAAGCCTGAGATTGAGTGCTTCTAGTGCAAAGGGACTAGTCACTGGAAGCGGAACTGCCCCAAGTATTTGGCAGATAATAAGGATGGCAAAGTGAAAGGTATATTTGATATACATGTTATTGATGTGTACCTTACTAATGCTCGTAATAGCGCATAGGTATTTGATACTGGTTCAGTTGCTCATATTTGCAACTCGAAACAGGGGCTACAAATTAAATGAAGATTGGCTAAGGACAAGGTGACGATGCACGTGGGAAATGGTTCCAAAGTCGATGTGATCGCCGTCGGCATGCTACCTCTGCATCTACCTTCGGGATTAGTTTTAGACCTGAATAATTCTTATTTGGTCCCAGCGTTAAGCATGAACATTATATATGGATCTTGTTTCATGAGAGACGGTTATTCATTTAAATCAGAGAATAGTGATTTTTCTATTTATACGAGTAATATATTTTGATTGGTCAATGCTATATTATCTACTGTTTTGGGTAATATTGGGCTTTATTTTCCAATTTTATATTAATTTTGGGATATCACAATATCTCTTATTTTAATTAATGCATTTGTATACTTTGTAAAGGGTGGAAGGCTCGGCCTTATGCCTGGTGTTTTGTTCAACTCTTGCCGCCCTAGTTTCCATTATACCGGTGTTATGTTCCTTGATTTTGCGTCCTTACGCGGTTGGGTGTTATGGGAACCCCTTGATAGGTCGCTTTGAATAAAACTCCTCCAGCAAGGCCCAACCTTCATTTTACATTTGCCTAACAACCTAAGCCTTTTT
>NC_057803.1:335774124-335809224 GCF_018294505.1 Triticum aestivum
GTGTTGGTCCAAACCGGGCAGCCTGTGGGGCCACCTCGGGGCAACTTGAGGGCTGGTTTTACTCGTAGCTTGACCTATCCGGTGTGCCCTGAGAATGAGATATGTGCAGCTCCTATCGGTATTTGTCGGCACATCGGGCGGCTTTGCTGGCCTTGTTTTACCATTGTCAAAATGTCTTGTAACCGGGATTCCTAGACTGATCGGGTCTTTTCGGGAGAAGGAATATCCTTTGTTAACCTTGAGAGCTTGTGATGGGCTAAGTTGGAACACCCCTGCAGGGTATAAACTTTTGGGAGCCGTGCCCGTGGTTATGTGGCAGATGGGAATTTGTTAATGTCCAGTTGTAGAGAACTTGACACTTGACTTAATTAAAATGCATCAACCGCGTGTAGCCGCGATGGTCTCTTTTCGGCGGAGTCCGGGAAGTGAACATGGTCTTGTGTTATGCTTGAACGTAAGTAGTATCAGGATCACTTCTTGATCACTTCTAGCTTCTCGACCATTGCGTTGCTTCTCTTCTAGCTCTTATTTGCGTATGTTAGCCACCATATTTTCTTAGTGCTTGTTTGCAGCTCCACCTCTTTACCCTATCCTTCCCATAAGCTTAAATAGTCTTGATCTCGCGGGTGTGAGATTGCTGAGTCCTCGTGACTCACAGATACTTCCAAACTGTTGCAGGTGCCGATGATACCAATGCAGGTGACACAACCGAGCTCAAGTGGGAGCTCAATGAAGATCTTGGTCGTTAGTAATTGTCTTTTCCGGTTGATCAGTAGTGGAGCCCAGTTGGGACGATCGGGATCTAGCATTTGGGGTTGTCTTCCATTATTTTTGGTTCCGTAGTCGGACCTTGATTGTACTCTGGATGATGTATGTTTAACTTGTATTTGTGTGAAGTTGCGATTGTAAGCCAACTCTTTATCCCTTTGTTATTCAGTACATGGGATTGTGTGAAGATTACCCCACTGGGGACTAAACCACCATGCGGTTATGCCTCTAAGTCGTGCCTCGACATGAGGGAGATATAGCCGCATAGTGGGTGTTACAGGTTGGTAATCAGAGCCATCCCCAACTTAGGATCCCCCTGCTTGATCGAACCGTTGATGTTGTTGAGTCTAGAACAAAAGGTTTTGAGCCTTAGGATTATATATATCGGAGAGTAGGATTCTTTTTACTCCTCAGTCCCTTCGTCGCTCTGGTGAGGCCTCCTGACGTAGAAGTTTTGACTTCCTCTCCTCAAATTTCATGAAAAAAATGTAGGATCACGCGGGTATCCTGGAATCGTTCCGATAGTCTTGTGATGAGAACATTGTTCTTGGTGCCTCCTGACATTTAGGGGTTGTGGCAGTGTCCCGGGAGTTGAGCTCTGAGGTGTTGTCGTCACAATTTTATCATTGCAGTTCTGGAATACCTGAGTTCGCTGACTTCGAAAATCTCTTTTATGAAGTTGTTGGTGAGATAACCTCAATGCCACCCAGTACTGGGGCGGGAGTTCGGGAGTATTTCCATAACTCGTATAACGGATGATTTTCGAAGGTTGAGGTACACGATTTCCGAAGGTTTCTTGGTTATGTGTTGAAGGATGGATACAGCTGGATGTAGGGATTGTTAGTTTGGGTGAGATATTATGCTTCCCCTGTATCCCCAACACCTGATTGCATAACTAGAAAGTTTTGGGAGTTTATAGGTGGGAATTCAAGTAGCTCCTAGAACATCTTTCCGACAGACACATGATACGATATGGGGTCTATCATATGTATTTGTTTCGGCTTATTTTCTAAGACAATCATTCGTTTTGTTTTGGTTTGTGGTATTCAAGTTGCTTCAATGTCAAGTGGTGATTCCATACCTTTCCTAAGCGGTGTTCTCATATTTCTATGTGAATACTAATCCTTCGTGACCATTGAGATTGTCTTGTCAATTATTTTTCAACCGGATCGCTTCTCGTCAAGATGATCCTATCATTTTCCCCATTCGCGTGATCAAATTTCAGTTCTTCTCAATGGTGTTTGTTTCATCCGTCCCCAAGTTGACTTTGTTTTTCCCGCCCTGCCACCCTTTTTCTTCGAGGACTCAGATTTCCTAATCAAGCATCTTTTATTGATGGGAAGTTTCTCCATTCTTTTCTGTCAATGTTCTTATCCGGTGATTCTCAAGAAGATACAAACAGATCTTCAAGTTCATCATTCTTCGTTCTCTTTCTTCTCCGATTGATTCAAGTAAAGCTTTGTTTATCATATCCTTTCCTCGTTTCTAGTGTTTTCTCATACCGGTGCACGTCTTAATCATCCACTTCTCGCTATTCAATTGTTCTGGAGTGCTAAAGATATCTCGAAGATTCGTGTTTCCATTCTGCATTTGTTCAAGTTCTTTTGAGGATGTTATCTCATTCAAGACATTTAATTCAATCGGTGCAATCTCCCTTTCAAGTAATCATGTAATGGTGTTTCTTTTGAGTGGGCCCTTATCCACAGGTCTTTTCCCAGGATCTTACCTGACTCTTCTTTTCCGAGTTATTCTGAAATTCATTTCAAAGTCTGACGTAAGAATGAGTTATCATCAGTCAAATGTCTTTCTCCTAGATCTTTCAAATTCTTGTCATCGTTGGTTCATCATTTCTAGTCTTCCTTGTTCTGGAGTGGCTCATCAATTTTCATGGTGGTTCTCATCATCTTTCTCAACATTTGAAGACCGAAAAAGAGTTTTCCCTCCAAATCTTATCAGTTATCTCAAAGACGCGAAGTTCAAGCTTGATGCCATCCTCTCATAATTGTTTGCAATTGTGAGAATTCTTTTCACCCATCCGAAGCAATTCAGGAGTCTTTTCATTTTGATTCCCTGGAGCCCATCATCACAGAATTATTCATTCCAGCTTTTAGCTCTCGTTCTCCAAATCTTACCGGTGCATCATTCAAGTATTCTCTAGTCAGTTCATGATCTCTTTGTTTCACTTGTATCTAAATTCTCTCAAGTATCTTTGTTCATTTTCCAATTCCTCCTAGCGATGCCTTCGTTTTATTTGCTTGTTCTATTAATCCTAACGGTGGTTCGTCCAACATTCCTCTTCCGTCGTTATCGTATCAATGCATTCGTGCTTTCCAAATCCTACCGGTGGTTCATTGAAGATCTTTCTCAAGTTTGCGCTATATCTATCTTAATCCTTTCTACGAGAATAACTAGTATGCCAAATCCGTTGCTTGTCAGCATCAATTTAAATTCATGAAGGATACGCATAACATAATTCTTATTCTTACTTCATCCAAATGATGGATTCATTATTCCGGAGTTTGTTCACGAAGAGTAAATTCTTTGGTTCAAGTGCTTCATACTTTTCCCGGAGTTCCAAGATCCCTCAACTATATCACCATGAAGATTCATCTAAATCATTGCAAGGATTCTCTCGGATCATGGGTTCTGGCAAAACCCTCAAGGTTCAAACACTGGGGTGCACGCGATGATCTTCCCCCTACCGATCCACGTCCTAACTCAGCTAAGATCTTACGAACTAACTCGACAAACTCGCAACACAAAGGACACAAGATTTATACTGGTTCGTGCCACCGTTGTGGTGTAATACCCTACTCCAGTGCGGTGTGGTGGATTGCCTCTTGGGCTGAGGATGAATAGTACAAGGGGAAGAACAGCCTCCAGAGGAGAGGTGTTCTTGTGCTTGGAGAACTTGTGGTTGTTCTGGTCTCTCTCGATCTCACCTCTCCAGCTATAGTGGTGGATGGTCCTATTTATATAGGCCCTGGTCCTCTGCCCAAATATTAAGAGGGAAGGGAGCCAACAACGGCCAATTCGAAAGGGGACAGCTAGTATAGCTTATCCTGACAAAAGCAGTCTTTGCGTGCCAAAGGCTCTGGTGGTGACGCCGTCTTGGCTCCACGGTGACCTCCGTCTTGTCGTCCTTTTGGTCTTGGTCTTATTGCACTGATATGGAAACCTTTGCTTGACGCCTCGATACTCCGTGCATTCGCCTGCTTCCTTAGCACCAAAGAGGAAACAAGGACACTATGCGCGCTGGCGCCCGCCTGGCGCCCGCTTGGCCTTGGTCGTCATGGCTCACGTCACTAGAACCTTGCGAGGTTCGCCTGGCCTTGAACTCTCCGCCGCTCGCAAGCCATCCTGGTGAGGCCGCTCCTGAGGAGGTCTTGTGTCACTTGCCTCGCGAGGTTTGGCCCCCCGCGAGGGTCTTGAGTCCTTGCCGGTGAAGACGGGTTATATGGGCCCGCTCGCAGAGCCACACCGTGGGCCACACGCAGGCAAGTCTGGGGACCCCCATTCCCAGAACGCTGACAGTAGCCCCCGGCCCCAAGGCGCGCTCGGCCTTGGCTTCGAGGCGAAGCCAAAGGCCAAGTGTGAACTGCCGTGGGCCCTAATAGCCTGCAGCCTTGGTCGACTCGTGGCGGTTGATTGGATGTGGGCGCCTTCGCTTCCCCATGCTGCCTTGATACCCGCGTGACTAGACGGCCACCGCAGTCTACACGGTTATTCTTCCATCGCCTGCGCCATTTTCCTCCAATTCCTCTACTTCCCCCCGGACTCCACTCCTCTTTCCAATCTGACATTAGCTCTGCTCACTCCATCGCCATGGTGCCGACGCAAGCGAATAATGGGAAGAAGCCACTGTCTTCGGCTAGTGCACCCCCTTCCGCCGAGCCCGGAGTTGGCCGATCGCTGGTGCTCAATGATGAGGCTATGGGCAAGGTGCGTCTCATGCTCGCCTCCGGCTTCAATGAGTGGGGAAAGATGGTGGCTTGGCCTGTGTCTCGTGCTTGCATTGACCGGGCGGCCACTAAGGTCCCCTTCTTCATCGACGCCCTTTGGGCCGGCTTGGTCCCTCCTTTCTCCGCCTTCTTCAGCGTTGTGCTTGCGCATTATCAGATCCATATGCTGCACCTTGATCCTCAATCAGTGACCCTTCTCTCCTTCTTCGCCTTTGTTTGCAAGGCCATGATAGGCATTGCCCCTTCAGTGGCCCTTATTCGTCACTTCTTTTCACTTCACTTGGTTGCTCCCCGGCAGAGCTCAGGATGCCTGAGCTTTCAGGCCGTGGCGGCGACGTCCGGCACGGGGATTGACTTCGAGCTCCCACCATCCACGAGCGGGTTTTGGACACGGTGGGTATTCGTTGATGTCGGATTGCTCAGCCCCCTGCTCTCTTCTCCGTGAGCGCCCGCTATCCCCAGCTCCGGTTGGTGCCATCAAAGGCTTACCGATCCGCGCCTTGCCCCTGTCTAGCTCAGGCTGAGGTGGCTCAAGGATCTTGATGTGACTGCACCTATGGTGGTGAAGGAGTTCATCCGGCGATAGATCACCCCTCTCAACAGCAAGGACCACATGAGACTTCAGGAGTCCGGGCTCCCTCCCGAGGCACGGCGAATGGTGCTCGAGGTCCTGACGGGTGTCCCGCTGCCTGATGACATGCCGAGGAAGAGTTGCCTTCTCTACCGCTGCTTGAACAACGCGACATTCGCGGAGCAGATGCCCGCCTTTGATGAGTGGGGGCTGCATCCAGTCGGCCTCGTGGGGCCTCGTGAGAACCCCATCGTCGTGGTTCCTCTTCTTGCTGCTGGCGTCGAGCTCGCCCCAAGTGTGGATGCAGGGCAGGGAGCACCACAGGGGGCTGATGGCGAAGGTGCCGAGATGATGATGCCGCCCAGGGCTCCTGAGGCGTCGTCCTCAGGAACTTGTGACTCTTGCCCTGGGGCGATGGTTGAGGAGGCGATGCAGCCCACATCTCCTGAGGCCAGGGCTCCTGAGACTGCCCCTTCGAGCGCTTCTCCTGTTGTGCCTCGTGTTGGCCGCCACGTCCAGCGCTTCGGTCGGCTCCCCTCAGCTTGGAGCTCCTGAGACTGCCCCTTCGAGTGCTTCTCTTGTTGTGCCTCATGTTGGCCGCCACGTCCAGCGCTTCGGTCGGCTCTGCGTGGACTTTGAAGAGCTCCGCAAGAGGAAAGGGTCCCCAAGCAGCGGCACCTTCGGGCTGTTAAAGCGGAGGAAGTACATCGCCGTTGACAAGTAAGTACCTTATCTTGGTGATTTTCCACGTGCTATTTCCCTTCCTGACGATATTTCTTCAGTATTCCTTACGCCAAGGCCACAAGATCTCCTAAGGAGCAGCCTCCTCTCGCCTCGCTTCTCCTGCCAGGCTCGAGCGCTTCAAGCCCTTGCTCTGCTCATGGTGTGGAGTCAACCGGGGAAGCCAGCCCATCGACAAGGTGTCTCGAGCTCGTGCCTTCGCCGTCTTTTCTTCACCGCCTTGCTCAGAGCACATCAAGTGTGCTAAGGGTTCCTCCCCTGGTCGTGGGCAGCGACTGGTTGGCTTCGATCCTGGGGACTTCTTCAAGCAGCGGGGCTTCACTCGTTTGGGCCCCTCGCGAGGCCTGTCCCGCAAATGGGTGGATGGCAGCCCCCAGCCCCCTGCTGAGAGGGGGCGAGCCACTTCAGGCCCCATCCGCCATCCCTGCGGCAGAGGATGAAGTCAGCAGCATGCTCGAGTCAGCGCGAGAAAGGAGCGTCGTTCTCCATGAGCTCTTTCAGGAGGTGATGGGCGCGATGAACCGGCTTGGTGAAGAGCTCGTGGATGTGGAAGCGTTCCTCGTGGCCGAGGGTCTTTGGCTGGTGGAGGAGCGGCATAAGCTGAAGGTGGCCATCAACCTCGGGCGCCACCAGTGCGAGCTTGATAATGCGAAGGCCGAGGCTTCCCTCGCAGCCTCCCGTGAGGCCTTCTCCCGAGCTCTGGAAGAGGCTCGGTAAGCTGACCACCGTCGCGAGGCCATGGAGAAGCGCATGTGGGAGCTCAAAGCCTGCAGCACCATCTTGGATCAGCAAGTGGAGGCGCGCAGGGCTGCCCTTGCGTCGTTGAGGGGGACGCCTGCCGAGGAGGAAGAGATCCGCAAGCACGAGGAGGCGCTGGCGCTGGAAGCCATGGAGCGCAGCCTTGAGCTCGAATGGCTGGAGACGAGGAAGCGCCAGGTTGCTCAGGCAGATGATGACGTCGGTGTGTGCGAGGCCAGGGCCCAGGAGGAGGTCGATCGCCGGGTGGCTGAGGCTCGCACGGATCTCGAGGGCAGGTATGACCTGAAGCTGAAGCGCGTGGAAGCCGGGGCCGCTGGTAGGACTGCTGCCCTCAAGTCTAGGTTGGTCAAGGTGGAGCGGCGCGAGGAGGCTGCCGCAACCGCCCTGGCCTTGGCGCAGGCTGAGCTAGCTTCCGCCCACGCCGAGCTGCTCCCTCTTCAGCAGCGGGTCGCCGACGCCGAGTCCGTCGTGCAGCAGAACAAGCAAGAAGTGCTTCAGTGGCGGACGTTGGAGCATGTGCACGCC
The DNA here is from genome assembly GCF_018294505.1 of Triticum aestivum. Lineage (NCBI taxonomy): Eukaryota > Viridiplantae > Streptophyta > Magnoliopsida > Poales > Poaceae > Triticum > Triticum aestivum. Next base: position 335,781,451 of record NC_057803.1, read on the forward strand.
CCCATGCTCCAGGACCTCAGGAACAGGGCCAACACCGCCCTGGGCCATATCTGCGATGAGAATGCTCTTCATCCCCATGCGAACGACTATGCCAGCCACCTCTGCTTCTTCGCCGATGTGGTGACGCGCCTAGAGAGCCGTTCCGAGAGGGCTCGCCAACTTGTCGAAGAAAGGAGCCGCGGTCTGCTCGGACGTGCGTTCTCTCGAGTCTTCAGCCACCTCTAGATCACCAACCCCAACTTCGACTTTGATGTCGCCATCGCTCCCGTACCCGAGGCCATCCGAGGTGACCGGTCACGATGGGTGGAAGAAAATGTGGACCCGCTAGTTAGGGCCTTCACTTCTGACGACGATGGGGTGGTGGTCGCGGTGAATGCGGGCGACGTGGTCGACGACGGCGATGGCGGCACTGGTGGAGGTGATGGTGATGCCATCGATGGTGGCAGCGATGCCAGCGACGCGTCTGGGGGCGATCCGGGGGATGCGGCGAGCGACATGTCCGACTGATCCCGTGCTTCCCAGCTATTTGTCCTGCCGACAGAAGCTTCGGGCATAGCCCTTGAAGTTGTAAGAGCATTTTTTGGAGGGGAAGCCCCTCTTGTAAATGTGCCACTGCCTTTATCTTTTTAGGTCGGGTTGAATATGTATCTTTGTGGACCCACGTGCCCTGGGGCGAAGTTGTCATTGCGGTTTACCTTAGCCTGGGCGAGCCCAAACCGGCTCGTGAGGTTGGAAGCTCTGGAGGAACTCGCCGAGACACCCGAGGGGGCCGCGTGATAAGCGAGCGCTAGCCGGGGAATGGCACACGCGTGGCGCGTGTACGTCTTGCTCAGTCCCGCTCGCGAGGGGCCCGTGAGGGGGAACTAGTAGGCATGAACTCCGAAATAAGGCAAGAACCAGACAGCAAGAAATAGCTCGAACGAGAAAAGGCACCCCCTGCGCGCATCAAATGAAAACTCAACTCCAACTTAAATCCAAATCCAGAAGGCAAGGCTACAGAAAAGGGTGTCGGTGTACAAAATTAGGGCTCTCCTTTTGACCCCTTTACTTGTGCATGGGCAGTCAAAGCCACGCATCGCGGCCACACTTAGCAGGACAGAGGAGGGAAGCTGGAGAGAAGCCAAGGCACAAGATGACCAAGGCGACGCCAAGACTGGGAGCACAGGAGGGCAAGAGGGCGAGGTGGACTCCCTCGGCAAGATCCTTGTCGAGGCGGCCCCCTGCAGCCCTGGCAAGAGCCTTGCCGGGGCAACTTGCCCAATGCCAGCGGAGTGAACCACCCTTGAGCCCACCGGCTCCAACCTAACCCACTGCATTGGAACCAAGGATCGGGAGGTGCCTCTGTGGTGGCATGCAAATCTTCGTCAAGCTAATAAATATATGAGTTCAGATGAGGACTAGAAGACGGCGACCCTCGGTAGGATCCTAGCCGAGGAAATCCACAAGACCCACGGTAAGATCCTTGCCGGGGATGACAGCAGCGCCACGGCAAGACCCTTGCCGAGCCCCCGGCCAGACCCTTGCCGAGGGCGTCAGCAGGGCCTCTGCCAGGCTCGCACCAGCCAAGACTCTGCCACCGTTCGCATGTAGCTGCCAGCCCAACCAGCTAGGCAGGCACCTGCGTGGCAACATGCAGCTTCCAGGCCAAATCAGCAACCACCTGCGTGGCGGCATGCAGATCTTCCAAAAGGCCCTACCACCGCGCCACCTCAGCTGCCTGCCTGCCTACATGGTGTTGCATGCATCGCCAGCCTGGGCACATGTCGAAGCGAGGCGAAGCGGCGACGGACAGGACGGGCCTCGTTCCCGTCCCCGATAAAGCTAATGGACACCTATGTAGTGCATTTAATGCACTTTGTCCCATAATGCCGTGCGATAAGCTCACGCACTTAGGCCTTTCCACCTCCTGTGTGCCGTTGTGGTAGCCCCTTTTTCCTATAAAAGGAGGCCCGAGGCGACCAGGAGAGGGATTCGGCTTCTTGAACGGGACAACCACCATAGCTAGTTCGGAAAGCTCAAGAACACTCAATACATCCACCAAAGCAGGACTAGGGTTTTACGCATCCTCGCGTCCTGAACCTGGGTAAACGATCTGTGTGCTTGCTCCTAAGCCTACTCTTCTCCCGACCCCGCGCCTGCCGACCATAGAAGCGATCCCAGTGATCCCATAGGTATCGTTCCCACCGACATCTTTGGCGCGCCAGGTAGGGGAATGCGGTTGTGGAAATCTGGTCTAGCAGTTAGCCTAGCGGTCCTTTGTCTCCATGGCTCCCAAGAAGAAGAAGGCCACGGCGATCGGTTCGCCGGGAGCCGGACGGCCCATACTGGTGCGGGCGAGCAATGGGCCGGTCACGGACAGAACCCGAGGCGCGACCCGCGAGCACCAACATTGCTCTGGCAGTCAGAGCCTGGCAAGCGGCGTGGTTCGTGCGCAAGGCAACGGGCCACACGCCGCGAAATCCATAGATGGAGTTGGGCCCCCCGCAGACGGCATGGAACCCTCCGGGGGCATTGACGTACCACCCGCGGGCGGCGCGGCGACTGCTACCTCTTGAGCACTGCGTTGGTTTTCCCTTGAAGAGGAAAGGGTGATGTAGCAAAGTAGCGTAAGTATTTCCCTCAATTTTTGAGAAACAAGGTATCAATCCAGTAGGAGATAACGCTCAAGTCCCACGCACCTACACAAACAAATAAGAACCTCGAAACCAACGCGATGATGGGGTTGTCAAGCCCTTCACGGTCACTTATGAGAGTGAGATCTGATAGATATGATAAGATAATATTTTTGGTATTTTTATGATAAAGATGCAAAGTAAAATAAAAGGCAAAAGAAATAACTAAGTATTGGAAGATTAATATGATGGAAGATAGACCCGGGGGCCATAGGTTTCACTAGTGGCTTCTCTCAAGAGCATAAGTATTACGGTGGGTAAACGAATTACTGTCGAGCAATTGATATAATTGAGCATAGTTATGAGAATGTCTAGGTATGAGCATGTATATAGGCATCACGTCTGTGACAAGTAGACCGAAGCGATTCTGCATCTACTACTATTACTCCACACATCGACCACTATCCAGCATGCATCCCATCTTTTTATCCTCGATGAGTAATGCTTTAAGGAAGATGACATGATGTTTAGGGATAAGCTCATGCAATATGATATAAACCCCATCTTTTTATCCTCGATGGCAATAATACAATACGTGCCTTGCTGCCCCAGCTGTCAGTGGGAAAGGACACCACAAGATTGAACCCAAAGCTAAGCACTTCTCCCATTGCAAGAAAGATCAATCTAGTAGGCCAAACCAAACTGATAATTCGAAGAGACTTGCAAAGATAAACCAATCATACATAAAAGAATTCAGAGAAGAATCAAATATTGTTCATAGATAAACTGGATCATAAACCCACAATTCATCGGATCTCAACAAACACACCACAAAAGAAGCTTACATCGAATAGATCTCCAAGAGAATCGAGGAGAACTTTGTATTGATATCCAAAGAGAGAGAAGAAGCCATCTAGCTAATAACTATGGACCCGAAGGTCTGAAATAAACTCCTCACACATCACCGGAGAGGCCATGGAGTTGATGTAGAGGCCCTCCGTGATCAATGAACCCTTCTACGGAGCTCCGGAAAAGGCCCCAAGATGGGATCTCTCGGGTACAGAAGGTTGCGATGGTGGAATAGGTTTTCGTGGTGCCCCTGGATGTTTGGGGGTGCATGGACTTATATAGGAGGAAGAAGTACGTAGGTGGAGCAATGAGGGGCCCACGAGGGTGGAGGGCGCGCCCAGGGGGTAGGCGCGCCCCCCTGCCTTGTGCCCTCCTCGATCGTTTCTTGACACACACTCCAAGTCTCCTGGATCACGTTTGTTGAGAAAATCACGTTCCTGAAGGTTTCATTCCGTTTGGACTCCGTTTGATATTCGTTTTCTTCGAAACCCTAAAATAGAAAAAAATCAGCAATTTGGGCTGGGCCTCCGGTTAGTAGGTTAGTCCCAAAAATGATATAAAAATGTAAAATAAAGCCCATTAACATCCAAAATAGATAATATAATAGCATGGAGCAATCAAAAATTGTAGATACATTGGAGACGTATCAAGCATCCCCAAGCTTAATTCCTTCTCGTCCTCGACTAGGTAAATGATAAAAGAAGAATTTTTGATGTGGAATGCTTTCTAACATATTTATCAATGTAATTTTTCTTTATTGTGGCATGAATGTTCAAATCCGAAAGATTCAAGATAAAAGTTTAATATTGACATAGAAATAATAATACTTCAGGCATACTAACTAAGAAATCATGTTTTCTCAAAATAACATGGCCAAAGAAAGTTATTCCTACAAAATCATATAGTCTGGCTATGCTCTATCTTCACCACACAAAATATTTAAATCATGCACAACCCCGATGACAAGCCAAGCAATTGTTTCATACTTTTGATGTTCTTAAACTTTTTCAATCTTCACGCAATATATGAGCGTGAGCCATGGATATAGCACTATATGTGGAATAGAATGGTTGTTGTGGAGAAGACAAAAAGGAGAGGATAGTCTCACATCAACTAGGCGTATCAATGGGCTATGGACATGCCCATTAATAGATATCAATGTGAGTGAGTAGGGATTTCCATGCAACGGATGCACTAGAGCAATATGTATATGAAAGCTCAACAAAAGAAAATAAGTGGGTGTGTATCCAACTTGCTTGCTCATGAAGACCTAGGGCATTTTGAGGAATCCCATCATTGGAATATACAAGCCAAGTTTTATAATGAAAAATTCCCACTAGTATATGAAAGTGATATCATAGGAGACTCTCTATATGCAGAACATGGTGCTACTTTCAAGCACAAGTGTGGAAAAAGGATAGTAGCATTATCCCTTCTCTTTTTCTCTCATTTTTTTATTTGGGCCTTCTTTTTTTCATCCGGAGTCACATCCCGACTTGTGGGGGAATCATAGTCTCCATCATACTTTCCTCACTTGGGACAATGCTCTAATGATGATGATCATCACACTTGAATTTCTTACAACTCAAGAATTACAACTCAATACTTAGAACAAAATATGACTCTATGTGAATTCCTCCGGCGGTGTACCGGGATGTGCAATGATGCATTAGTGACATGTATGAAGAATTATGAATGGTGGTTTTGCCACAAATATGATGTCAACTACATGATCATGCAAACAATATTACAATGATGAATCATGTCATAATAATGGAACGGTGGAAAGTTGCATGGCAATATATCTTGGAATGGCTATGGAAATGCCATAATAGGTAGGTATGGTGGCTGTTTTGAGGAAGGTATATGGTGGGTTTATGATACCGGCGAAAGTTGCGCAATATTAGAGAGGCTAGCAATGGTGGAAGGGTGAGAGTGCGTATAATCCATGGACTCAACATTAGTCATAAAGAACTCACATACTTATTGCAAAAATCTATTAGTTATCAAAGCAAAGTATTACGTGCATGCTCCTAGTGGGATAGATTGGTAGGAAAAGACCATCGCTCGTCCCCCACCGCCACTCATAAGGAAGACAATCAATAAATAAATCATGCTCCGACTTCATCACATAACGGTTCACCATACATGCATGCTACGGGAATCACAAGCTTCAACACAAGTATTTATCATATTCACAACTACTCAACTAGCATGACTCTAATATCACCATCTCCATATCTCAAAACAATTCTCAAGTATCAAACTTCTCATAGTATTTAATGCACTTCTATGAAAGTTTTTATATTAAGGCCAATTTCCATGTTTTTCTAAAGGACTCTCAAAATAATATAAGTGAAGCATGAGAGATCAATTATTTCAATAAAATAAAACCGCCGACGTGTTGTAAAAGATATAAGTGAAGCACTAGAGCAAAAACTATATAGCTCAAAAGATATAAGTAAGCACATAGAGTATTCTAATAAATTTCAAATCATGTGAGTCTCCCTCAAAAGGTGTGTACGGCAAGGATGATTGTGGTAAACTAAAAAGCAAATACTAAAATCATACAAGACGCTCCAAGCAAAACACATATCATGTGGTGAATAAAAATATAGCTCCAAGTAAAGTTACCAATAGACGAAGATGAAAGAGGGGATGCCTTCCGGGGCATCCCCAAGCTTAGGATTTTTGGCGTCCTTGAATTTTACCTTCGGGTGCCATGGGCATCCCCAAGGTTAGGCTCATGCCACTCTTTGTTCCTTAATCCATCAAATCTTTACCCAAACCTTGAAAACTTCACAACACAAAACTCAAAATAGAAAATCTCGTGAGCTCCCTTAGCGAAAGAAAACAAAACACCACTTAAAGGTACTGTAATGAACTCATTATTTATTTATATTGGTGTTAAAACTACTGTATTCCAACTTCTCTATGGTTTATAAACTCTTTTACTAGCCATAGATGCATCAAAATAAGCAAACAACACACGAAAAACAGAATCTGTCAAAAACAGAACAGTCTGTAGTAATATGTAGCTAACGCAACTTCTGGAACCCCAAAATTCTAAAATAAATTGCTGGAAGTGAGGAATTTATCTATTAATCATCTGCAAAAATAACTAACTAAATATCACTTTCCAAATAAAAATGGAAGCAATTCTCGTGAGCGCTAAAGTTTCTGTTTTTTACAGCAAGATCAAAAAGACTTTCCCCAAGTCTTCCCAACGGTTCTAGTTGGCACAAACACTAATTAAACACAAAAAACACAACCAGAACAGAGGCTAGATAAATTATTTATTACTAAACAGTAGAAAAAATCAAGAAATAAAAATAAAATTGGGTTGCCTCCCAACAAGCGCTATCGTTTAACGCCCCTAGCTAGACATAAAAGCGAAGATAGATCTAGGTATTGCCATCTTTGGTAGGCAATCCATAAGTGGCTCTCATAATAGATTCATATGGTAATTTAATTTTCTTTCTGGGAAAGTTTTCAATGCCTTTCTTTAATGGAAACTGGAATTTAATATTCCCTTCCTTCATATCAATAATTGCACCAATCGTTCTAAGGAAAGGCCTACCAAGAATAATAGGACATGAAGGATTGCAATCTATATCAAGAACAATGAAATCTATGGGCACATAGTTCCTATTTGCAATAATAAGAACATCATTAATTATTCCCATAGGTTTCTTAATAGTGGAATCCGCAAGGTGCAAATTTAAAGAACAATCATCAAAATCACGGAAACCTAGCAAATCACACAAAGTTTTTGGAATCGTGGAAACACTAGCACCAAAATCACACAAAGCATAAGACTCATGATATTTACTTTTAATTTTTATGGTAGGTTCCCACTCATCATAAAGTTTTCTAGGGATAGAAACTTCCAACTCAAGTTTTTCTTCATAAGATTGCATCAAAGCATCAACGATATGTTTAGTGAAAGCTTTATGTTGACTATAAGCATGAGGAGAATTTAGCACGGATTGCAACAAGGAAATACAATCTATCAAAGATCAATTATCATAATTAAATTCCTTGAAATCCAAAATAGTGGGTTCATTGCTATTTAAAGTTTTAACCTCCTCAATCCCACTTTTAACAATTTTTGCGTCAAGATCTAAAAACTCCGAATTTTTAGAACGCCTTCTAGGTAAAGGTGGCTCATCTTAAGTCCCTTCATTATCAAGATTCATATTGAAAAACAAAGATTTAATAGGGTACACATCAATAACTTTTAGATCTTCATCTTTATTATCATGAAAACTATAAGAACACGCCTTCACAAAGCAATCTTTCTTAGCACGCATGCTAGCGGTTCTTGCTTTGCACTCATCAATGGAAATTCTCATGGCTTTGAGAGACTCGTTGATATCATGCTTGGGTGGAATAGATCTAAGTTTCAAAGAATCAACATCAAGAGAAATTCTATCAATGTTCCTAGCCAACTCATCAATCTTAAGCAATTTTTCTTCAATCAAAGTATTGAAACTCTTCTGAGAAGTAATAAATTCTTTAATATTAGCTTCAAAATCAGAGGGTATCTTATTATAATTTCCATAAGAATTGTCATAGGAATTACCATACTTATTAGAGGAATTACTAGGAAACGGCCTAGGATTAAAATTACCTCTATACGCGTTATTACCAAAATTATTCCTACCAACAAAATTCACATCCATAGATTCATTATTATTCTCAATCAAAGTATACAAAGGCATATCATTAGGATCAGTAGGAGCACTCTTATTAGCAAACAATTTCATAAGTTCATCCATCTTTCCACTCAAAACATTAATTTCTTCTATCGCATGCACTTTTTTATTAGTAGATCTTTCAGTGTGCCATTGAGAATAATTACCATAATATTATCTAGCAGTTTAGTAGCTTCTCCTAAAGTGATTTCCATAAAAGTGCCTCCCGCGGCCGAATCTAAAAGATTCCTAGAAGCAAAATTCAATCCGGCATAAATTTTTTGTACAATCATCCAAAGATTCAAACCATGTGTAGGGCAATTACGTATCATTAACTTCATTCTCTCCCAAGATTGTGCAACATGTTCATGATAAAGTTGCTTAAAATTAATAATACCGTTTCTAAGAGAGATGATTTTAGCGGGAGGAAAATACTTAGAGATAAAAGCATCTTTGCATTTATTCCATGAATCAATACTATTTTTAGGCAAAGACGAAAACCAAGCTTTAGCATGATCTCTAAGGGAAAAAGCAAATAGCTTTAGTTTAACAATATCATTGTCCACATCTTTCTGTTTTTGCATATCACATAAATCAAAAAAGCTATTTAGATGGGTAGCGGCATCTTCACTAGGAAGGCCGGCGAATTGATCTTTCATGACAAGATTCAACAAAGCAACATTAATTTCACAAGATTCAGCATCGGTAAGAGGAGCAATCGGAGTGCTAAGAAAATCATTGTTGTTGGTATTGGTAAAGTGACACAATTTAGTATTATCTTGAGCCATCGTGACAAGCAAGCAATCCAACACACATGCAAACAAGAAACAAGAAAAAAGGCAAATTGGGAAAGAGAAGGGGACGGAGAGAGTGGCGAAAGGAAAAGGAGGGCGAATAAAATGGCAAGGGTGAAGTGGGGGAGAGGAAAACGAGAGGCAAATGGCAAACAATGTAATGCGAGGGATACGAGTTTGTGATGGATACATGGTATGTCTTGACTTGACTTGGCGCGAATCTACCCGGCAACGGCGCCAGAAATCCTTCTTGCTACCTCTTGAGCACTGCATTGGTTTTCCCTTGAAGAGGAAATGGTGATGCAGCAAAGTAGCGTAAGTATTTCCCTCAATTTTTGAGAACCAAGGTATCAATCCAGTAGGAGATCACGCTCAAGTCCCACGCACCTACACAAACAAATAAGAACTTCGCAACCAATGCGATAAAGGGGTTGTCAATCCCTTCACGATCACTTACGAGAGTGAGATCTGCTAGATATGATAAGATATTTTTTTGGTGTTTTTATGATAAAGACACAAAGTAAAATAAAAGGCAAAAGAAATAACTAAGTATTGTAAGATTAATATGATGGAAGATAGACCTGGGGGCCATAGGTTTCACTGGTGGCTTCTCTCAAGATCATAAGTATTACAGTGGGTGAACGAATTACTGTCGAGCAATTGATAGAATTGAGCATAGTTATGAGAATATCTAGGTATGACCATGTATATAGGCATAACGTCCACGACAAGTAGCCCGAAACGATTCTGCATCGACTACTATTACTCCACATATCGACCGCTATCCAGCATGCATCTAGAGTATTAAGTTCATAAGAACAGAGTAATGCTAAAAGGAAGATGCCATGATGTAGAGGGATAAGCTCATGCAATATGATATAAACCCCATCTTTTTATCCTCGATGCCAACAATACAATACGTGCCTTGCTGCCCCTGCTATCACTGGGAAAGGACACCGCAAGATTGAACCCAAAGCTAAGCACTTCTTCCATTGCAAGAAAGATCAATCTAGTAGGCCAAACCAAACTTATAATTCGAAGAGACTTGCAAAGATAAACCAATCGTACATAAAAGAATTCAGAGAAGAATCAAATATTGCTCATAGATAAACTGGATCTTAAACCCACAATTCATCGGATCTCGACAAACACACCGCAAAAGAAGCTTACATCGAATAGATCTCCAAGAGAATCAAGGAGAACTTTGTATTGAGATCCAAAGAGAGAGAAGAAGCCATCTAGCTAATAACTATGGACCCGAAGGTCTGAAATAAACTCCTCACACATCACCGGAGAGGCCATGGAGTTGATGTAGAGGCCCTGTGTGATCAATGCCCCCTCCGACGGAGCTCTCGAAAAGTCCCCAAGATGGGATCTCTCGGGTACAGAAGGTTGTGGCGGTGGAATTAGGTTTTCGTGCAGCCCCTGGATGTTTGGGGGTACGTGGACTTATATAGGAGGAAGAAGTATGTCGGTGGAGCAACAAGGGGGCACGAGGGTGGAGGGGGCGCCTAGGGGGGTAGGCGCCCCCCTGCCTCGTGCCCTCCTCGATCGTTTCTTGACGCACACTCCAAGTCTCCTGGATCACGTTTGTTGAGAAAATCACATTCCCGAAGGTTTCATTCCGTTTGGACTCCGTTTGATATTGCTTTTCTTCGAAACACTAAAATAGGGGAAAAAAAGAACAATTTGGGTTGGGCCTCCTGTTAGTACGTTAGTCCCAAAAATGATATAAAAGTGTAAAATAAAGCCCATTAACATCCAAAATTGATAATATAATAGCATGGAGCAATTAAAAATAATAGATACGTTGGAGACGTATCAGCGACCTCCAAGACGGCCACTCCGGCGCCCACAGCGCGATCTTCCCAGGTTGTGCGCGACGAGCAGCGTCACCACGCCGGTGAACCTGGACGCCACCATGGGAAGAGTCATGTGCGTCATCCGCGGGGCGAAGGAGGCCAGCATGCCCGCCGAAGTGCTGGCGAGGATGGTGCACAGCTGCTGGGCCGTGACAAAGCTCCTTCTAACGTGGTTAGAAGTCGAGGAGCGCCACAGTCCATGCAGCTTTCACCGCCGCCCACGCCAGCAGAAGCCTTGGCGCGCACACAGCTGCTCCTGGACTTCCCTCCCGCCGCAGAGAAGCTCGGCAAGTGGAGAGCCACTATCCAGAGCCTCGTTGGCATCGCCAACAAAGACGAGCCACGGCCGGCTGGGCCCTCAGGCCGGCGCTCCATCGAGCCACTGCATGCTGGCGGTGGAGGGGCCGGAGGCGCCGCGACCACGGTGCACTCTCCTCCTCCATGCCAGCCACCGCGGATGTCGGTCCGTCGTGATGACGCTTGTGTTGACATTTCCATAGCGTCGTCCAACCCATGGACCCGCCGCGATCAACGCTAGGTTCTTCAGGAGCGAGCCCATGAAGACACTCGAACCACCATCGAGCACCGGTGCAATACGCGCCACCAGTCAGACAGGTGGGCAGGGCCCGCTATGGACCACCCAGCACCGGGAGGCTCCGGCGGCCTACCTTATGAGGTGGGTTGCCCAGCCTTTACCCGTGAGCTGCGGCAGTTCCAGTGGTCTTCCCACCGCATGTTCAAGCCCGACGTCAGCGAGAAGTACGACGGCAAGACCCACCCGTCAGAGTTGCTCAGCATCTACACCATCGCGATGCAAGCCGTTGGAGCTCGTGACGACGAGGTGCTTGCCAATTACTTCCCATTGGCCCTGAAACCCAATGTCATGTCTTGGTTGATGCACTTGCCGGGGGATTCCATTTCTTTTTGGTTAGATCTGTGCCACGAGTTCATTGGTGCCTTCACTGGAGGCCACCAAGCTCATGGCCAGGCGACTGATTTTCATATCATTCCCCAGAAGGAAGGTGAAAACCTGCGCAAGTACATACAGAGGTTCAGCCGAGTGCAATACAACATCCCGGATGTTCATCCTGCCGCCGTGATCAGCGCATTCCATCAGAACGTGTGTAACCGCAAGATGCGTGAAGAGCTGGTAATGAACAAGGTCAAGGACGTGGCCGAACTTTACGTTCTAGCCGATAGATGCGCCCGGGCTGAAGAGGGAAGGAAGTACCCCGGCGTAGACACCGGGGCGGAAACCGACTCTACCGACGAAGACACTGCCGCCCCGATGAAGAAGGGCCGGCGTCGCAATAGGAAACGCAAGGACAAGACCGTGCTTGCCGTCGAGGGATCCGGCGACACCAGCGCCGCCAAGAAGGCCAAGGCAGACGACCCCGCCAAGGAGATTGCCGGGTGTGCCGCTTGCTGGGCCTTGGCGGCTGCTGACAAGCCAGGGGGCTCCGACAAGCAGTACTGCAAGATCCACCGCACCAAATCCACGACCTCCAGAACTACCGACCAGTTAAGCTGCTTGCTAAAAAGCGAAAAGCCGAATATGAGAGGCGGGACAAGGAGAAGGGTCGGGATGGTGCCGAATGATCCGGCAAGAAGCGTGGCGGCCAAGGAGGTCGCCACGGCAAGGATAACCAGCAAGAGAGGCCCACCCGGGGCCGCTACAAGAAGCAGGAAGACGATGATCATGACGAGGACGACGAGTCCGGTGAGCATGAGTTCCAGAAGGCTACGGAGGCCATTTGCATCGATGGTGGCGCCTCGCTGCACACTTCTCACCGCCAACTCAAGTAGTGGGCGCGTGAGATTACAGTAGCAGAGCCATCATTTGACACTCAGAAGCCACTGAAGTGGTCTAGCACGCCCCTCATATTTGACGCCGAGGACTACCCTGACCGCACGACTGCGGTCGGGTGTTTGTCATTGTTGGTCTCACCAACGATACCAACCTCAAGGTGAATAAGATGCTGGTTGACGGCGGGGCCGGCCTGAACTTGATCTCGCCCATCGTGATCAAAAGGCTGCAAATTCCTGATGGAAACCTTGAGGAAACGGGTACGTTTCAAGGGGTCAGCCCGGGAAGGAGCCAGCCGAAGGGGAAGGTCACATTGCCCGTGACGTTCGGAGGTGAGTTGAACTACAAGACGGAGAGGATCGTCTTCAATGTGGCCGAGACCCCCTTGCCCTACAACAGGATCCTCGGTCACCCGGCACTAGCCAAGTTCATGGCGGTGGCGCACTACGCCTACAATACGCTAAAGATGCCTGGGCCGATGACCATCATCACTGTCCCTTCCGACAAGAAGGATGTGCTGATCTGCGCTGACCAACTCTATCGAGAAGTAGTTGCAGCAGCTGCCGCCAAGGCATCTGCTCCTGCTGTTGAGGCCCCGGGAGGGAAGAAGAAGACCGACAGGACCTCTCGCACCCACTCCGGCAAGCGCACCTCTTCGGAATGTTGTGCTACCGTCGAGGACATGCCCGAGAGCTCTACCAGCAAGAGCAAGAAATCCAGAGCTGCACCACCAGAGACCAAGAGGGTGTCTGTCAAGGACGATGGCACGGGAGGGACTTTCACCATAAGCTCCACCCTCGACGACAAATAGGAAAGCGCGCTTGTCACTTTCCTGCGGGCGAATGTTGATGTGTTATCGTGGCAAGCATCCGACATCCCCGGCGTTCCGTGGGAAGTGATTGAGCACCACCTTGCTGTCTGTCCCCATGCGCGACCCGTCAAGCAGAAGGTCAGGAAGCAAGCTTTGGAACGACATGAGTTCATAACAGAGGAGATCAGGAAATTGGAAGCGGCAGGTTTGGTGAGAGGAGTGCTCCATCCGACGTGGTTGGCCAATCTGGTGGTGGTGCGCAAGGCATTGTCCTATCAAAACACAGTGCCAAAGAAGAATTTTCTGGTGTTGATAAGGGCAAGTGGAATTTGAATTTGGAGAGCTATGCTCAATTTAATGCCTAGGAGCTTCATGCAGGCTATTTGAACCGCCTCCATGCCAGCCGTGACTTTGAAGCTAGCTTGGTCAACCTGATGAAGGAGCGCTTTGAGGTAAACACAATCATCTTCTTCATAGAAATATATCTCAGCCGCCAAGTCTACTGGATATGATAATTTTGAATATGCTGTAGATTTTAAACATTCTTGTTGAACTTGATATCCATGTCAAAGCCTGTTAGAACTGGAGAATCAACAAGTAGCCCCCAAGGGCCGGCTTAAACTGTATAGCTAAAGCCGGGTCTTCAAAATATGGCTTGTAATTTCACATACATAGCTCGCCAGGGCCGGCTTATACTGACAAGTTAAGCCGGATCTTCAAGTCACAATGAAATTTTTTGCACCTGTAGCCCCCAAGGGCCGGCTTAATCATCATGAATAAGCAGGCACTTATCACCAGTACTATGAATAAAATGCAGCTGCGTAGCCCCCATGAGTCGGCTATAGTCATAGCAGTGTAGCCTAGTCATCATAGAATTGTTTTCAAAAAAGAGCAATATGCATTAGCCCCCAAGTGCCAAGTGAAATACATGTATTATGCTTGGGACATCAAATAACATGATCATAATGCTTCCTATCTTATTCATGTTGCAGGCTGAATTGAGCATAAAGGAATCCCAAGTCAATGATCTGAGGTCCAACATTGAAACCCAACAATCTGAGACTTCAAAAGCCAAATCAGAGCTAAAGAATATGTTGGAAAACATTGAGCAGTTGAAACAAAAGTTCAGTACTGATAAAACCGGTTGGGAGACCGAGAAGGCGGCTCTATTAAAAAGAGCAGAGGATGCTGAAGCAGCACTTAAACTGGCAACTGACGAATTGTCCGGTTTACGACATCAAATCAACAGCATGACGTCGGGGTAAGTAGCAAAAAATACTCCCCTTTACACAAACAATATATCATAATCATCTGCATGTTTACCAAGAATTTTACTGATGTAGGCTCCCGAAGCGCCAAGCTGGGTTCAGACATGCCCATCAAGCTTAAGGTTGTCTATACTCTGGTAGAGCAGCTATACACTGGTGCTCTCTGCTACTACTCATAAGAAACAACCGCCCTCCCTCATAAAGGAAACACTGGAGAAGCTATTGGTGCTACCCCAAAGAATTGAAGATTTAAAGCGATCAGCCGCCAGAGCCGGCGCCATGACCTCCTTAAGCCAGGCGAAGGCATGGCAAGCAGATCTTGATCCAGAAGATTTGGCTAAGGGTAGCCCTAGTGTAAAACAAGATGGGTCTCCCTTTAGCGCTGATGATTTTGCAAAAATAGCAAGGGAAATGCGTCCATTAGCAAGCAAGCTGGCCGAAGACACAGATCTATCCCAATATCAGGCGGCTTATGATGCTGAGAACAAGAAGGTGAAGGCACCGGTTCATCAGGAGGTGGATCTCATCCCGCCGACTCGTAAGCACACCTTCGCTCCTGACATTGATCCATCAAGTCTTATAGATGACGAGGCTATGTTTAGAGCTTTGGCCGGTATCAACTGGGCTACGTCTGACTTCCAGCCAATGGGTAACCAAGGAGAAGAAGAAGTAGTGCAGGATGACCCGGAAGCTTCGACCAGCCAAGACTAGAAGTCTTAATTCATGAGCCGGTTTACCAACCATAGCATTTGGATGATGTGTGTCTCAAAAATACTTATTTTTTTGTGGCCATATGATGCCTTGTAATAGGCTAGTTGAAAAACCATGATCTGTTATGCCATCATGTGTGTTTATTTCCATAACACTGCCGATTTGTCATTTGAAGATCTGCCACTTAAGCTTATAATATCATTCATTATGCAGACCATGCTTATCCATTTTTCCTGCACATAAGCAGATAACAAGTTCCATGGCGGTTTACCCCAGGGTGGGTCACAATACCCCACATAAAAACCACTGGTGACTGAATAGTCCATAGCCAGGGAGGGTTTATCAAAAACCTCATATAATTACAGCAAAATAAATATCATACCTGTGATATTTATTGATACTGTCGGCTTATCATGCGACGTGCAGTAAGGGTAACAGCCCAAAGTCTTAAAGCACAACGCCCTGTTCAATTTATTCATACCGCCAGCTTACAACGCCATATGTAGGAAGGGTAACATCCCAAAACTTAGAGCACAGAACTCTAAGTACATAATCATCATACTGGCGACTTAAAGTCCAAAGCTAGGCCAGGTTAACAAAACTCCGGATAGATTCATATATAAATCATAAGGCAACATGGCCCTAATCAAGTTTCAACCATAGTACCAAAGATGAATCTCAAAAAATGTTCAACGCAAATATAAATCAGAAAAAAAAAGGTGTTCATAGGCTGCCAAGCCTCAATGCCAAGTGCTATTCAAGGGCGGCACAGTCGCTGAGTTAAAACTAAATTCAAACCCGTAAGCCAGACCTCACATGACCAATCGTCGTTTTAACTTTGACAAATTCAAGGTCTTTATAAGATTGATTGTCAAGAGTATGATGAGTCATTCCAGGATTACCTCGTCGGAGTGCCAGGCAAACAAAGGCAGGATAACCCGGATTTTTGGTGAATACACCTGGCGTCCAAGCCTATTACAAGGGACAACATAGCTCTGTTCATTAACAAGGAGCCCCCAAGTAATATTTCATTCCAGGCGTGTAAGCCGGATTAGTAGGGTAGTCATAGCTATGCTCAATGAGCAGGAAGCCCCCAAGTAATATTTCATTCCAGGCATATAAGCCGGATCAATAGGGTAGTCATAGCTATGCTCAATGAGAAGGAAGCCCCCATGCATTGTGCAATCAAGGCATACAAGCCGGATCAAGAGGGTAGTCATAGCTATGCTCAATGAGCAAGTAGCTCCCAAGTGTTCTTATGAAGAGACAATAAAGACTTGGATTTTAGAAATGAAACGACAGAGGCCCTGAAATATCAGGGATGTCGGCTTTATTATACTAGTCATTAATATATATACATTGTTAAAAATATGTACATCACAAGAGCCAGTGGCTTAGGTGTAACAAGGCCAAAGATGAGCAATATTCCACGGCCGGTGGGTCTCCTCCTCCGACGTGCGTGAGTCCTTATGCTCTCGAACATTGATAAGATAGTGTGACCCATTGTTCAGATTTTTGCTGCCACAAAGGGCCCTTGCCAAGGTGGGGATAGCTTGTGCATGTCAGTTTGATCCTGGATGAGTCGGAGCACCAAATCTCCTTCTTGAAAGGTCATGGCTTTAACCTGGTGGCTATGATAACGATGGAGATCTTGCTAGTAAGTCGTAGAATGAGCCGCCGCAAGGTCACGCTCCTCATCCAACAGGTCAATAGCATCCTGATGTGATTTTTCATCATCAGCTTCAACATAAGCCGCCACACGGGGCGAGTCGTGACGAATGTCACTAGGGAGAACCGCCACTGCTCTGTAAACCATGAAGAAAGGCGTGTAACCCGTAGATCTATTGGGGGTGGTATTGATACTCAAAAGTACGGAAGGTAACTCCTCAACCCAACAACCTGGCGTCCTCTACAAAGGGACCATAAGCCGGGGTTTTATACCTCTCAAAATTTCTTGATTGGCTCTTTCTGCTTGGCCATTGGACTGGGGGTGAGCCACCGATGATACATCAAGATGAATGTGCTCTTGTTGACATAATTCTTTCATAGCACCTTTTTGATGAATTGAACCTCGGTCCCCGCGTCACACTTACTGACCGGCTCTACCTCAACCCACTTTGTAATTTGTCAACCACCACCAAGAGGTGGGTCTTTTTATCTTTGGATCTTTTAAAAGGTCCAATCATATCCAGCCCCCAGACTGCAAACGGCCAAGTAATTGGAATCATCCTCAATTCTTGAGCCAGCACATCAGCTCGTCGTGAAAATTTCTGACAACCATCACATTTCCTGACCAAAAACTCTGCATCAGCATGAGCCGCCAGCCAATAAAAACCATGACGAAAATCCTTGGCCACGAGAGATTTAGAGCTGACATGATGACCACAATCTCCTTCATGAATCTCTCATAGAATCTCACGGCCTTCCTCAAGAGAAACGCAACGTTGAAACACCCTGTGACACTGCATCGGTGCAACTCTCCATTGACAATAGTCATTGACTTAGACCGTCCGGTTATCTGCCAGGCCAAAGTTTCATCTTCAGGTAACTCACCCCGGGTCATATAAGCAAAATATGGAACTGTCCAACCAGGAATAGCATGAAGAGCCGCCACCAACTGTGCCTCCGGGTCAGGAATAGCAAGATCTTCCTCCATAGGCAATTTGACTGAAGGGTTATGCAGAATATCAAGGAAAACATTAGGTGGTACCGGCTTACGTTGTGACCCTAGCTGGCTCAAAGCATGAGCCGCCTCATTTTTCCTACGATCAACATGTTCCACTTGATAACCTTCGAAATGACCAGCAATAGCATCAACCTCTCGACGGTAAGCCGCCATTAGTGGGTCTTTAGAATCCCAAGTTCCTGAAACTTGCCGAGCCACCAAATCTGAGTCGCCAAAGCACCTTACCCGGCTTAGATTCATCTCCTTAGCCATCCAAAGACTGTGGAGCAAGGCTTCATACTTAGTTGCATTGTTAGTACAAGGGAACATCAGCCTTAAAACATAACAAAACTTATCACCTCATGGGGAAGTAAAAATAACTCCAGCCCCAGAGCCTTCCAACTGCCTGGATCCATCAAAGTGAATAGTCCAATATGTGATATCTGCCTTCTGCTCAGGCATCTGCAATTCTGTCCAATCATTGATGAAATCCACAAGTGCTTGGGACTTGAGGGCTGTGCGAGGCATATATTTCAAACCATGGGGTCCAAGCTCAATGGCCCACTTGGCTACCCGACCTGTGGCCTCTCTGTTTTGAATAATATCCCCTAAAGGAACAGAACTAACCACAGTGATGGGATGACCAAGGAAATATTGCTTGAGCTTACGACTAGCCATGAACACCCCATATACCAGCTTCTGCCAATGCGGATACCTTTGCTTGGATTCAATGAGTACCTCACTGATATAATAAACCAGGCGCTAAACCGGATGTTGCTTGCCTCCTTCCTTCCGTTCCACCACAATCGCCACACTGACGGTTCGGCCATTTGCAGCCACATATAACAACAATGGCTCCTTATCAATAGGAACTGCAAGGATCAGCGGCTCAGCCAACTGCTTTTTCAATGCCTCGAATGCCTGATCAGCAGCATCACTCTAGACAAAGTGATTTGTTTTCTTCATCATCTGATACAGAGGGATATCTTTTTCTCCTAACCGGCTTATGAACCAGCTTAAGGCCGCAATATGACCCGCCAGATGCCGAACATCATTAATACACGCCGGTTTAGCCAAAGAGGTAATAGCCTTGATTTTCTTCGAGTTAGCTTCAATGCCTCTTTCAGAAACCAAAAAACCCAAGAGCTTGCCTGTTGGCACACCAAAAACACACTTGGCCGGGTTAAGCATCATCTTGTAGACCAGGAGATTGTCAAAGGTCTCTTTAAAATCATCTATCAAGGTATCCTTCTTCCTGGATTTCACAACAACATCATCCACATAAGCATGAACATTGCGTCCAATCTGATCATGAAGGCAATTTTGAACACACCGCTGGTAAGTCGCCTAGGCACTCTCCAAAAGGCATAGACACATAGCAGAAGGCTCCAAAGGGAGTGGTGAAGGTTGTCTTCTCCTGGTCCTTAACAACCATCTTGATCCGAAGATACCCGGAATAAGCATCCAGAAAACTCAAACGCTGACAACCCGTCGTAGCATCAATAATCTGATCAATACGAGGAAGAGAAAATGGATCAGCCGGGCAGGCCTTATTAAGGTCTGTGTAATCCACACACATGCACCAAGTGCCATTTTTCTTAAGCACCAGTACTGCGTTAGCCAACCATTCAGGATGAAAAACTTCAATAATGAACCCAGCTGCCAAGATCCAAGGCCACTTCTTCACCAATGGCCTTACGCCTCTCTTCATTAAAGCGATGAAGGAATTGCTTGATCGGTTTAAACTTTGGAACAATATTGAGAGTGTGCTCAGCGAGTTCCCTCAGTACACCTGGCATGTCTGAAGGCTTCCATGCAAAGATGTCCCGGTTCTCATGGATGAACCCGATGAGCGTGCTTTCCTATTTCGGATCTAGATTAGCACTGATATTGAACTGCTTGGATGAGTCGTCAGGAAGAAAATCAACCAACTTAGTGTCATCTGCTGATTTAAACTTCAACAGAGGGTCATGCTCTGTGGTTGGTTTCTTCAAAGGTGTCATATCTGCCGGGTCAACATTATCCTTGTAAAACATCAACTCTTCTATTGCACAAACAGACTCAGCATAAGCACCATCGCCCTCTTCACACTCTAAGGCTATCTTCCTGTTCCCATGTACTGTGATGGTGCCCTTGTGATCCAGCATCTTAAGCTGCAGATAAACATAACAAGGCCTTGCCATAAACTTAGCATAAGCCGGCCGCCGGAACAAAGCATGATAGGGGCTACGGATCTTGACCACCTCGAAATTCAATGTCTCAGCTCTGTAGTCACGATCATCACCAAAGGCCACTCACAAAACTATCTTACACACTGGATACGCTGACTTACTAGGCACCACTCCATGAAAAATAGTAGAGGATGGCTTAAGATCCTTATCAGTTAAATTCATATGGCGGAAGTTATCATAATAAAGGATATTGATGCTACTGCCTCCATCCATGAGCAATTTAGTGAACTTGTAACCTCCAACCCGAGGTGCAACCACCAAAGCCGAGTCACCCGGATTGTCAACCTGAGGCGGGTGATCCTCACGGCTCCACACAATAGCATGTTTGGACCATCGCAAGCATCAAGGTATTACCGGCTCAACTGCGTTGACTGCCCTCTTATGAACCTTCTGGTCTCGTTTACATAAACTTGTGGTAAACACATGATACTGACCACTATTCAACTGCCTTGGATTACTCTGATAACCAGACTGCTGCTACAGATTCCCTTGACTAGATTGTTGATTGAAGCCGCCTTGAATGCCTTGGCCCTGGAAACAAGAGTTTGAGCCGCCACCACCAAAGTCAGGCCCGTGAGAGCCGGGCCCTAAGCCGCCATTCGGGCCATGATTATTATAGCAAAAATTGGAATTCCTATACTCCCTCATGGTGAAGCAATCCTTCCACAGATGATTGGCCGGCTTTTCTTGCGTACCATGCTTTGGACAAGGCTGATTCATCATCGCCTCAATTACTTTGAGCCTCAAAGCCGGGGCGGCTTGCCCTTACGGCGCTGATTATTGTTCTGCGTATTGGTGTTGGCCACAAAGTCTAAACTACCCTCAGCTTTGCGCTTACCATTGCCACTTTGTTCTGCCGTATTATGCTATTGCCCTTTTGTATTACCGCTCTTCTTTCCCTTACCAGTCTTTTCCTCATCAGACTCAGGGTCTTTAGTACTATCAGAGTCGGCATATTTGACGAGAGCCGCCATGAGCTCTCCCATATCATTGCAGTGATGTTTAAGCCGCCCCAATTTCTACTTAAGGGGAAGGAAACAACAATTTTTCTCCAACATCAGGACCGCTGAACCAGCGTTGATATTGTATGATGAATGTATAACGGCCGAGATCTGGCGCACCTAATTAGTTGTTGATTCACCCTCACCCTGGACGCAAGAATCCAGATCAAGAATCGACATAGGCTGGTTGGATGTGTCTTTGAAATTTTGAATAAAACATGCCTTCAACTCAGCCCATGACCTGACTGAATTAGCGGGCAACCCTTTCAGCCAAGTATGTGCCGGTCCATCCAAAATCATGGTGAAGTACTTGGCACATGTCACATCATTAAAATCCAACATCTCCACCACTATCTCGTAACTCTCGATCCAGGCCTCTGGGGGCTGATCTGCAGTGTAATTAGGCATCTTACGAGGGCCCTTGAAATACTTAGGCAAACGCTCGTTGCGTAGAGATGGCACTAAACATGGCACACCCAAGGTTCTAGAGGTCACTCCTGCCAGCACAGAAGTTGACGGATAAACCGAAGATTGCTGTTGAGCCGCTAGTTGAGCTGCCAACTCAACCTCCCGACGCGCCCTACCCTGATCCACCAAAGTCTGGGCATCGACACCATCGTGCAGCGGGTCATGGCTATGAGGTTGGTTATGGTGTTGCTCACTACTTGAAACTGCTGGCGAGTCAATATGTCTACTGTAACTTCGACTCAGACGAGGGGTCGAGTGAATCCTTTGACAGTTGTACAAATACGCCGCCTGTTGGGCCATTGCTCTCTAAAGAAGTTCCCTGGTACAATCATGTTGCCGCAGAGATCATATTATCCAGAGGGTTAGAATAATGACCCGGCGGTGTCGGAACATGCTGAGGCGGAGTCATATCCAAACAAGGCAGATCCATAGTACGCGACTGAACCGACGCTCTGGTCACGTGCGCCTCAACCACCCGGTTCACCATGGGCGGGTCACTAGTGTTGGATTCTTTAGTAGGGTGCATCGACTGCAAAAATTTTCCTACGCGCAGAACAACCAAGAACATGCTACGGGAGATGGATCACAGTTCGTTACCACTAGACGCGCAGTGTCGTGCAGCAGAAGAAGAGTTGGGGCAGCGCGTCTGCGTGAATCGTCTCCTCCTCGTCCAATCTCCCTCGAACAGCCGGTCGCCGGATCCTACGTACAAGTTCGCCGGATCGGCGCAGGTGCACCGCCTCTAACGGTATTCGTGCGTGTAGGAGGAACATCGTGCGGCGGACTGCTAGGTATGATCACACAACCGGCGGCGATTGGAGGTGTCTATTCGTAACACATGCAAACCCTAGTGACACTGCGAAGCGATCAATCCATGAGTGTGCGACACATCCACTTTATATAGGCATCCGTCGTGGGCTCAACACTTGGGCCTCGCACGGACACTAAACCCCATAAGTCTACTCGGCCACAATCCGAATACAGCTCGGATCACATCCGACCAGTGTCCTCAGATCCGACCTCATAGGTTCCTTCCCTTAAGCGCGCGAGCCCTTATGTTCAAGCCGGCTTGGTCGCAGTTCGGATCACCTCCGAGCTGCATGGTTGGTAGTGGCCCCTAGCAAGGCATGCCGAACACCAAGCAGACTATGAAGGTGGTTAAGCGAACCTGTACATCATACTTCCATTCCTTTTGCCACATGATATACGTTGTCGGGCTCAAGGCGAGTCTGTCATCCTTGTGCTAGCCCAACCCCTTTCTCGTTCTAGTGATGTCGACCACAAACAAGATTATCACATAATCTTTGTCACATGGCCATGCTTATCCTGGTCGGATCACATGAGGGGCCCAGAGTATATCTCTCCTTATCAGAGGGGCAGATCCCATCTTGCTTGACCATGTCTTGCAGCATGGGTCTGGACAAGCCAGAAACCTACCTTTGTAACTACCCGGTCACGGAGTAGCATTTGGTTGGCCCAAAGTCTGTCACCATCCCGAGTACATGCGCCAGCTCAGGTCTTAGGACATAGAACGTATGTTGTATTAGAGACTCAAAGATGACATATCGTTGTGTCTCATAGTTGGGTCTCTCCGACTCGGACCTTATCTCGACTCGGATCTGACTACGTCGAATCCGACCAGATCCTTCCAAGTCCATATTATCCGGTTAGCATCTTTGTGCCCCATGGCTAGTGAGACCAAGCCATCGACCGTGTTATATGCTAGTCTAGTTGGTTGCGCGTCCACACAGCCCTTTTGACTAGGGACCTTTTAGGACAGTCATCATATGATGCTTAGTCCCACAAACAAGTCACGTACTTGTTGATACACATCATTGATAATGTCCAAGGACTATCTTTATTCATAAACACATAGGAAATATCATCATACAAGATTGCCTCTAGGGCATATCTCCAACAACTTGTCCATGCCCAGGTGTGTTGAAAAGGTTTCTTGCATCATACTCTAGAGGTAAGCGACTCTGGTGCCTCCTTCTCATGATGACACTTGAAGCGTTTTGATCCATGGTAAGCCGGAAAGACTCTGCATGAATCCATTGTGCCTGAGCGTCCAAAGCAGCTCGCTCCATGGCCATCCTAGTGTTTTCAGGTTCCAGCTCTTCCTTGGCTTGAGCCATCTCATCTCGTAGCTTCGCCACATCCGCCTTATGTTGTTCTTGAGTGTCTGGGGTCACCTCCACCCCCATCAAAGCCACCAAAGCATTCAGCAATTCGGTCAGAACCTGAGCCGGCGGGCGCGCAGGGCTGCTAGCCCTGGCCGTTGCTGCAACCATTGAGCCGAAGGTTATGGTTGTGGCGGTCTTCGAGCCGAGCACCGGCTGTGTACCGGCCATGAAGATTGCAACCCTGTTCGGCGGCTCATGGGGGTCCAGAATACTGTCACCATCGGAATAGCCCCCAAGTCGGCCGTCCTGTAATTGATGCATTGAATTGGTCTCACCGGTTGATGACTCACCATCAGAGTGAATGGCTGTCTCACCACTAGACACAAAATCCTTCCTCAAATTCCGCCCCATGGATGAACCCAACAAAGGCATGCTTCACAGCGGTTTGAACCTTGGCGGGTCATGCATGCTGAGCCGTCTTGATGATGCCGGTGCAGGTGTCCGGCTCAGGGCCCGGTTCGCCGATCTTGCCGATGAAGACGTGGATTCTGTCGAAGGGGACCCGGTACCCGTACTCGATTGAGTCAGCCTTGGGACCCCAGCCTGCGTCGTCGATGTAGAGTTTTCCGTGACGACTCTTGGTCATCCGGCCCACGGCGTATGCCTTGAGCCCTGGGAAGCTGCCCTTCAAGAACTCGAAACCACCGTGCGCTGGCCCCATGGTGGGCGCCAACTATCGTGGATTTAACGTGGCAGATGCCCTAGCAAAAGGACTTAGATGTGGATCCATCACGACGTAGTTAGCTTGAAGGGGTTAATCGAGACAAAGGACATAGAGAGTCTATACTTGTTCGGCCCCTCACAACGAGGTAAAGGCCTACTCCCGTTTGGAGTTGTATTGCTTCTGTTTCGATTTCCAGGGAGAGAATACGCTTGACCTAGTTCTCGATCTCTTGTTTCTTGTCCTCAACCTGCCGTCGGGTCACCCCTTTATATACACAGGTTGATGCCCGACAGCTTACAGAGTCCGGGCCGGCTCATACACAACATGTCCGGCTCGGTGACTAACTAAGTCGCCGGTGGTATGACCCGACCCCTCCTGGGCGGGTCATACCCAGTAGTTATATCCCCAACAAGATTGGACCCAATGTTCATGCTTATGTGGATGATACTATTGTCAAGTCCGGGAAGAAGTAGACTCTATTGTATGATTTGAAAGAAACCTTTGACAATCTCTGGGTCTACAAGATGATTCTTAACCCGGGCAATTGTGTTTTTGGTGTGAATATAGGCAAGCTTTTTGGTTTTCTGGTCTCTGAGAGAGGTATTGAAGCTAACCTGAAGAAGATTAAGGATATTAGTTCATTGGCTAAGCCGGCACGTATCAATGACGTCTAGCGTCTGGCGGGTCGTATCGCCGCCTTAAGCAGGTTCATAAGCCACCTGGGAGAGAAGGCAATTCCTCTATATCAGATGATGAAGAAAATAGACCATTTTGTGTGGAGTGACGCGGCTAATGAGGCATTTGAGGAACTCAAGAAGCAGGTAGCTGACCCGCCCGTCCTTGCAGCTCGCATTGAGAAAGAGCCCTTGCTTTTATACGTGGCGGCTAACAGCAGAGCTATCAGTGTGGCGATTGTGGTGGAATCAAAGGAGATGGGTAAGGAATACCCAGTCCATAGACCGGCTTATTATGCCAATGAGGTGTTAATTGAGTCTAAACAGCGATACCCACATTGGCAGAAGCTGGTATAAGGGGTGTTCATGGCAAGTCGCAAGCTGAAGCACTATTTTCTTGGCCATCCAATTACAGTAGTCAATTCTGCTCCTTTGGGGGGTATTATTCAAAACAGAGAGGCTACAGGCCGAGTGGCTAAATGGGCCATTGAGCTTGGACCTCATGGTTTGAAGTATGTGCCATGGAACCTATCAAATCTCAGGCTCTTGTGGATTTCATCAATGATTGGAAGGAGTTACAGACACCGAAGGAGAGGCCTGACAACACATATTAGACTATTCATTTTGATGGGTCCAGACAACTAGAAGACTCGGGGCTAGAGTTATTTTGACTTCCCCACGAGGTGATAAATTTTGTTATGTTCTAAGGTTGATGTTTCCATGTACTAAGAATGCGGCTGAATATGAGGCTCTGCTCCACGGTCTTCGGATGGCCATGGAGATAAATTTAAGTCAGGTCAGGTGCTTTGGCGACTCAAATTTAGAGGCTCAGTAGGTGTCAGGCACTTGGGACTCCAAAGACCCACTCATAGCGGCTTATCGCCAGGCGGTTAACAATATAGTTGGTCATTTCAAAGGTTATCAAGTGGAGCATCTTGATAGGAGGAAGAATGAGGTGGCTGATGCATTGAGCCGGCACAGGTCTCAACGTAAGCCGTACCTCCCAATGTATTTCTTGACGTGTTGAATAATCCTTCAATCAAATTGCTGTCACAAGAGGATCTTGCTATTCTTGACTCAGAGGCGCAGTTAGTGGTGGCTCTCCATGCTATTCCTGATTGGACAGTTCCATACTAGGCTTATACGACCCGGGGCGAGTGAGCAGAGGATGAAACTTTGGCCAGACAGATAACCCGGTGATATAAGTCAATGACTATAGTCAATGGCGAGTTACACCAATGCAGTGTCATGGGCATGTTCCAGCGGTGTGTTTCTCCTGAAGAGGTCCACAGGATCTTAAGGGAAATCCATGAAGGTGATTGTGGTCATCACGCCGTCTCTAAATCTCTAGTGGCTAAAGCCTTTCATCATGGATTTTATTTGTTGACGGCTCATGCTGATGCCACGGATTCTGTCAGTAAGTGTGATGGCTGTCAGAAGTTTTCTCAATAGGCTCATGTGTAGGCTAAAGAATTGAGGATGATTCCAATTTCTTGGCCATTTGTAGTCTGGGGGATTGATATGGTTGGACCTTTCAAGAGGTCTAAGGACAAGAAAACCCACCTCTTGGTGCTGGTTGATAAATTTACCAAGTGGGTTGAGGCAGAACCGGTCAGCAAGTGTGATGCAGCAATGGTGGTTCAATTCATAAAGAAAGTAATCTTCCATTTTGGTTACCCTCATAGCATCATAACTGACAATGACACTAATCTATCTAAGGGTGCTATGAGAGACTTCTGTCAACAGGAGCATATTCATCTTGACGTCTCCTCGGTGGCTCATCCACAGTCTAACGGTCAAGTTGAGAGGGCTAATCAAGAAATCTTGAGAGGTATAAAACCCTGGCTTATGGTTCCTTTGCAGAGAACACCGGGTTGCTGGGTCGAGGAATTACCTTCAGTACTTTGGAGTATAACACTGAAGGAAATATTCCCTAGAGGCAATAATAAAGTTGTTATTTATATTTCCTTATATCATGATAAATGTTTATTATTCATGCTAGAATTGTATTAACCAAAAACTTAGTACATGTGGGAATACATAGTCAAACAAACTGTCCCTGGTATGCCTCTACTAGACTATCTCGTTAATCAAAGATGGTTAAGTTTCCTGACCATAGACATGTGTTGTCATTTGATGACCGGGATCACATCAGAGAATGATGTGATGGACAAGACCCATGCGTTAGCTTAGTGATACGTCTCCAACGTATCTATAATTTTTGATTGCTCCATGCTATATTATCTACTATTTTGGACATTATTGGGCTTTATTATCCACTTTTATATTATTTTTGGGACTAACCTATTAACCAGAGGCCCAGCCCAGAATTGATGTTTTTGCCTATTTTAGGGTTTCGAAGAAAAGGAATATCAAACAGAGTCCAAATGGAACGAAACTTTGGGAACGTGATTTTCTCAGCGAACATGATCCAGGAGACTTGGATCCTACGTCAAGAAATAAAGGAGGAGGCC